>NW_012115622.1:635062-637534 GCF_000951035.1 Colobus angolensis palliatus | reverse complement strand
GGTGTGCACCACCATGCCCAGCTAATTTTTGTATTTTTATTAGAGACAGGGTTTCAATATGTTGGCCAGGCTGGTCTTGAACTCCTGACCTCAAGTGATGTGCCCACCTCGGCCTCCCAAAGTGCTGGGATTACAGGCATGAGCCACGGCACCCAGCCTGAATGCTAGTTTTAAAATCTTCTTTTTAACTTGAATCTGAGTAAGATGGGGACGTGTATTGCATTGCGTAGATGCTCACTGGCTTCCTGTTTTCTGTGCTGCCCTCCTGTCATACCTGCTATAAATGCCAGGGGTTAGCCTTCCTGGAATGTCCTTGCTACATTACATGAACTTGCTGCCCCACTGCCTCTCACAGTTTATAAATTACAGTGGAGAAAATGGCGCTGACGCACTTTCAGCCCAAGGTCAAGCCAGTAGCTCTGCTCAAGGGTTTCTAAATGCGTTTTGACACACGCATCTCTCACCATCACTGCAGAGCCAGTGAAGAGAGAGTGTGGGCTCCCCCTCATCTGGGCACAGTGAGGGCGGTGGGGCCTCTGCGGGTGCCCTGGATAGAGAAGCAGAGTTCTAGATGAGGATGCATCATCGGTGACAGCTTTGGAACTGCAGACGCCAAGGCAGAGGCTGCCCCTGTCATGCATGGAGGAGCAGCCTGGGAGGCAGCCCAAGAACAAGTCTAGTCAGAGGGTGTCTGACACGAGGGCTGAGGTGGTGGGTGCAGCTGAAAGCAGCTTGGCCCAGCAAACACCTTCTGGAAAGCGTTCTTGGAACTTAAAAAAAAAAAAAAACTGCTCTGCTCTCCTTATCCCCACATGTTCCCTTCATTGTGGCTAAATCAAGGTGCCTAGTGTGTGATTTAAACGCTCTCCAAGGCGACCTGGGGCCTCTGCCCCTCGGGGCTGCAGCCTGAGTTCCTGTCCTGAAGCCCTGCAGGACACTGGCCCCCCTTTTGGTTCTTGGCTCTTGTGATCATCTGTAATTGGCTGAGCACTTTGAAGCTTTCTCCGCTGACACTGGGAGCCCTGGGGTGCAGGGCAGCAGATACAGGGAGTCCTGGAATTAAAGCACGCACATCCCCAAAGGCATCACCCAGCTGGAAGTGATTATAGCTCAGGCACTGCCTAAGCATGCATCCACTGGTGCTGCACGTGGCCCCTGGGGCACAAATTTTCAGTCCCTTTCTTTACCTACAGGAGAAAAAAAGATACCTGGGGAGATGGGCTGGCCTCCCTCAAGACGGCCCGGTGCAGTGTGCTGGCAGTGCGCTGGCGGCTGAATCACCCGGTCCATCTCTCCCCAAGGGCCCATCCTTCCCTCTGCTGAATCTGTAAATAACTGGGGGGCAGAGGCTGCTACTTTCCTTCCCAATGACAAAGTTGGAGCTGGGGACATGTCAGGTCCTCAAGGAATAAATACTTCCTGAATCTCTGAATTGAGTCTGATGGAGGAGTCCTCACTGACTGCAAGATGAGGCTAAGAACCTAAAAGGGACTGGGGAGAATGGACTGTGGGCAGCAGGAAAGACAGCAGGCCTCCTGGGCTGGCACCTGGGAAGCCTGAGTTGGAATCTCAGCTCCAGCCTCTGTGACCCCAGCCGTGGTCACTGTCAGCGTCTTGGTTACTTTATGGGGCTCCTGTGAGGAGGACCCAGTGAGGCCACTGTGCAGAGCCACCTGCAAGGCCTCCGTGAGCCAAGTGCTGCTCTCAACAGTCAGGACATGGACTCACTTTCCCCGCACGCCAATTCCGTGAAGAGGCAACTAGCATTACCTCCCTTCACGGAGAGGAAACTGAGGCACGCAGAGGTGAGGAGGCTGTTAGGGCCATGTGGCGGGTGGGCACCCTGCAGCCCTGCGTGCTGACCTGCTGGCAACGTCCTCCTCGGCGCCTGTGTCCAGCACGCTGCTCAGGTTGTGCTCCGCCTGGGTCTCCTCGGGGACCTCCTGCAGCGCCTCGGCCTGCCTCAGGGAAAGGCGGTAGTTCTCCAGCTCAATCCGCTCTGGGGTGCCCCTCAGCCGCTTGGCGATGCTGGGCTCCTCCAGGCCGTTCACGCCTGAACCTGCAGGACAAGCACAGAAGCACCGCACTGAGGTCCAACCACAGACGGGGTGTGGGGGTGGGGGCTGACACCCAGGTTGCAGGACCTCCTGCCAGGACGTGGGGCAGGCCGAAGGCCAGAGCATTTGCGGAGTTGCCACAGGCCAGAAAAGGACCCTGGTGTGGGAGTGGGAATTTCGCTATGTAGGAGAAAGGAAAGCGGCCCCATCTGCCCTCCAGGTCAGGGCATTCTCTCTCCTTCATCACCCTGAACCCCGGTCCCCAGAGAGGAGAGACAGTCTCCCTGCAAGGGTGACTGGTGGTGAGGGGTGTGGGACAGACCGCAGGCAGCCAGGAGCCAGGTGCCCCTGAAGCAGCCTTGCCTGAGAATGGCATCCCTGGTGCAGCCTACCCCAGGGATCCAGGCCCCCACCA
>NW_012115622.1:592078-634921 GCF_000951035.1 Colobus angolensis palliatus | reverse complement strand
GCCTGCCCCAGGGATCCAGGCACCCACCAGGTTCACGTCCCCCCACGGCCTGCCCCAGGGATCCAGGCCCCCACCAGGTTCACGTCCCCCCCACGGCCTGCCCCAGGGATCCAGGCACCCACCAGGTTCACGCCCCCCGACGGCCTGCCCCGGGATCCAAGTCCCCACCAGGTACGTGCCCCGCCACTGAGGGGGCCCGGCCAGCTGCCTGCAGAACGTCTCACACTGCGGATCTGTCTCCTCACGGTTAGATAAGGCACTTTCTGTTTTATAAGGCCACGTGGGTGATGCTGCCCCTACTGCAGCATCACTGCTCAGAGGAAGGACACCAGGCCTGACTGCTCACGGAGGTGGCGCCCAGGCCTCTCTCCAACGCACAGGCACACTTCCCCATCTGTCCTCTGTGGGTGATGCCCGGAAGCCACGGGGTGCCCTGGCTGCGTCCTTTCACCCTGTGGTTTCAGCATCATTGGCGACCTCGGCCTGAGTCCTTTGTGTGCATGGGGGTCACACCAGTTGATTTTAAAATCCCATCACTCTGGCCGGGCACAGTGGCTCACGCCTGCAATCCCAGTACTTTGGGAGGCTAAGATGGACGGATCACAAGGTTAGGAGACTGAAACCATCCTAGCTAACAGAGTGAAACTCCGTCTCTACTAAAAAATACAAAAAATGAGCTAGGCCTGGTGGCGGGCGCCTGAAGCCCCAGCACTTTGGGAGGCCGAGGCAGGCGGATCACAAGGTCAGGAGATCAAGGCCATCCTGGCTAAAACGGTGAGACCCCGTCTCTACTAAAAATACAAAAAATTAGCCAGGCGTGGTGGCGGGCGCCTGTAGTTCCAGCTACTCGGGAGGTTGAGGCAGGAGAATGGCGTGAACCCGGGAGGCGGGGCTTGTAGTGAGCCGAGATGGTGCCAAGATGGTCTCGATCTGTATTAGCCAAGACGGTCTCGATCTCCTGACCTCGTGATCTGCCTGCCTTGGCCTCCCAAAGTGCTGGGATTACAGGCATGAGCCACTGTGCCCGGCCTAATCTTTTGTTTTTTAGTAGAGACGGGGTTTCACTGTGTTAGCCAGGATGGTCTCTATCTCCCAACCTCGTGATTCACCCACCTCGGCCTCCCAAAGTACTGGATTACAGGCGTGAGCCACCACTCCCGGCCTAATTTTTTATAGTTTTAGTAGAGACGGGGTTTCACTGTGTTAGCCAGGATGGTCTCTATCTCCTGACCTCGTGATCCACCCACCTCAGCCTCCCAAAGTACTGGATTACAGGCGTGAGCCACTGTGCCCAGCTAATTTTTTGTATTTTTAGTAGACATGGGGTTTCACCGTGTTAGCCAGGATGGTCTCAATCTCCTGACCTCGCCATCTGCCCGCCTTGGCTTCCCAAAGTGCTGGGATTACAGGCGTGAGCCACCATGCCTGGCCGTGTTACCAGACCTTTAAGGAGGCAGAGAAGGGGCAGAGGTGCTGGAGGGAGCAGGTCATGACTGGCCTGGCATCTTGGCTGGGCAGGTTACCGATTCCTACAACATTCTAAGCTCTAGGAGACAACGCTGGGTTTTGGCATGCCACATCATACAAGCCAGTGTTGAGAGACAGGTGGTCCATCAGGAAAAAAACAGCTAAAGGAAAGCGGCGGGTGATTTAGCAATTTTTGTGACAGATTGTGTGTGAAGTGTTTTCTGAAGGCCTGCACTTCTGTTGTGTGTAGTGTTTGAACGTCTTTGTGGCGGCCTCAGAAAGAGCTTTTTAATGAACCCCGGTAGTCACAGGATAAGGTCTTGGCACATCTGTTGGAATTACTGGCATCCTCCATCAAATAGCATCTTTCAAATTTACTAGAGAATCTTTACTAGAAAAGCAAGATCCAGTGGCATATTTATATACAGATTCAGGTGATGGTGTGATGAAGGGGCAAAACACGAATACTTGGGTTCACTGGTGCCCTGTACACGTGCCCACCTGTTTTAGCCTTTGGCTCCTTGGTGGGGGTCTTTTCTAAACATCACTGCTCCATTCTCCAACACTGAGCTCAGGGCACAAAAAGAATATGCTATGATGCTGGGCTAGGGCATCTGGAAGATGAGGAAATGAGCACTACAGGTAATGGCAGAAAAGAGGCAGAGGGCAACCCTGATACATCCGGCCTCAAGTTTCTCCAGACCTGCCCTCCCAGGCCCTGGGAGAGCAAAGGCCCTAACTGTACCAGCTCCTCATTCCCAAATACCAGTCTTCCCATCCTTCCTTCTCCTCGTCAAAATCCACAGCCTCCCCATCATGAAGGGGAGAGGCCTGAGGACACCCTGACTGCGGCGCCATTCGATTCTTTCCATCATTTATTTTTGACAACTGTCACTCAATGGAAAGCAGATGAGAAAGGGAGATCAAGTCAAGCAACTACCCAAGAATCAGCTTTCTGGGAATTCCATAAACATGGAATAAAAAGGGATATTTCTTTCAGATGGGAGAAGAAAAACAGGATAAGAACCATCACTTCAGGGAAACAAACAACTAACAGCCATCAATTCGGATGGAAGTGATTTTACAGTAGAGTGAACAAACACTCAGGAAGGAAAACATCCAAGAGGTGTCTGTTTGACGTGGGTAACTCATACTGTCTGGCAAGAATGCTACTAGGACCATGGAAAACAAAGCAGGTTAAAACACTCTCTACTCTAAAAGAGCTGCAGGCTAGCTCCTGGGAGAGGGTCCTGTAGAAATCATTTCAGTCCAACGTGTCAAGTACCATGAGCGAGTATGCACGTGGTCCCATGGGAGAACACAGAGAGGGTGAGTGAGCACACCTGGTAGAGTCAAGAAAAGTGTTCCGGAGGCATACGGAGTTAGCCGGCTGCAAAATAAACACATTCTGTGAGGCACTATCATTTGCAAATGAAGTAACTGAAGTTCACCGAGCTAGCGAGCCCGGGAGCCAAGATCTGAACGTGAGGAGGAAAGGCATCACTCAGGAGATCACCATGCTGTCCCCAGACTTACAACAGCCCTAGCCTTCCCCTTTGGGCATCTTCACCACTGTCTCCTCCCCGCTGTAATTTTCCAGGTGAGGGACACAGCACTTCACGCAGGCTTCTGGGAGCGAGAATCTGGCATCTGGAATGACAGGCACTCAGTCTTCCCACTGTTACTGCCCTGGAGATCCTGCAAACCCCGCAGACTAATGGCTTGTCAGGCAACGGAACGTGGCAGTCCAAGCCCAGGGCCGGGGCTCTGGAAGGGGAAACGCTGATTTAATCTGGGGCTTGGCTACAACCAACAAAAAAGAAACCAGAAGCTCTGGGGACCGTGCAGGTCCTTCACACGCCAGTCCCCGGAGAAAGCCTGCAGAAACGCTGCACAGGGGACGGCGGAAGAGGGGAGGTGGGAGGCCAGTTGCCTCTCCTGTGCCAGACCCACCAGGCCACTGAGCAGGTCCACACAGAGCTCCAGCTCACCCTATGGCGAGACAGGGACACGGAGGCACACTGGCAGGCCAAAGGGAAGGTGGTACTCAGAGGACACCGGGCAAGGACCCCAAACTCACCAACTGCCAAAATATGCTCCACATTCCCAGCCCTTCACCTCAAAGTGCCATGCGAAATTAAAAAAAAAAAAAAAAACCACACACACAAACAAATCAAAATAATCAGCATCCCGGATTCTCTGTCCTGAGGAAGGGGCTGTCTGTCAGATGAATCAGATGGTGATGAGAAACTAAGACAGTGAAAGCAGTAACAGTGGGGGCCTGGGCAGCGAAGACAGCCCTGTGACCTCCTCCCTCCTCAACTAACAGCAGAGCCCAGGAGACAGCAGGAGTGCGGATGTAAAGAAGCGCTTTGCAAGGTGCTGGATTGCAAAGCTGAAGTCCACCCTGCCTGTCCGGCTAGCGGGCCCCACCCCCAGCCCTCTACTTCACATGCCTTAGTGCAACAACAACCCAACAGCGACTTTCCAGACTTTCCAGCTCAATGCGGAATGAGAGATCCGCAATCATTTCCAAGGCCAAGTCTTCACTGGGTCAGGGCAGGCAGCTCTCAGGTCACTGGGAGGCCAATTACAGCCCCACACACACCACAAGGAAACAGCTCCCAGGATCTGGGCCACATCCTAAATAGGAAGAAGGCTCTGGGCCTCACCTCAGGTTCTGTTTTGGAATATCACTGCCTGCATGAGCTCCATACATCATTCTGGAAGAAACGTTTCTCCTAACAGGACAACCTGCTCTTGGCTGACGGGCAAGAGCTGGCAGGGGGCTTTATTTGCTTCCACCTGACTCCTGGAGAGGCATAGGCGGGTGCAGAGGATACTAAGAGGCGGGGTCTGCCCAGGGCCTCAGCAGGCAGCTCCTCTTCCTCCCCTCTGCAGTGGTGGCAAAGCCCCCGTACTCGGCAGGGCAGCTGCTGAGGGCACTTCAAGGCTCTGGGCCACCGAGAAGGGTGTCACATAGGAAATCAGGATGTCAAGGGCCTTTTCTGCCTTTTTCTGGCCTGTCTTCCCATTCCTTTTTCCTTTCCTTCTTTACAAGCTTGGGAAAGTTTGAATGGAATCCGAGTCTGACAAGGACTGAGGGAAAGGTGCTGTGTACAGACTGATTCCCGTCCTGTTTCCCATGTCTGTAAGTAGGATGGCTGCAGGGGTTCATTCATCCCATCACTGATTCAACAAATGTTTCCTGACCGCCTGCTTCCAGCCAGACACCCTGCAGGTGCTCAGGCACGCCAGTGACACAGCAGACAAGATCTGTGCCCTGGGGCGGCCCACATTTGGACAGTGCATAGGTGTCACCCATCTGCTAAGAGAGGCTGATGACCCCAGGGAGATTAAAGGGGCCGACTGTGGTCACCTTCCGGCAAGAATGGCGCTGTGATTTGAAATGACTCGTCCATTTGAGAAGTATGCTCCTGCCATTTTAAAATTCAGAGATTCTCCTTAAGCTAGTCCCTGTCACTCCTGCTGCTTTTACTAGGGGGTACTGAGTATTTTTGCTGTGACTTTGAAGAAAGATCGACTAACATCATTTCATCTTGGTTATTTCTCTTATTTATGTTTTTGTAGGAACAGGGTCTCAATATGTTGCCCAGGCTGGTCTTGAACTCCTTGTCTCAAACAATCCTCCCAGCTCGGCCTCCCAAGTAGCTGAGATTATAGGCATGAGCCACCACGCCCAGCCCAGCTAACGTGATTTCAGCTGCCTTCCCCATATGTCCACCTAAAGCCTTCCCTGCCCCGATCTTCTTGAACTAAAGGAAGCACCAAGCCATGAACCCATTCTGAACTGCAAAGTCTCAGGGGAGATGTAAGGAAGAGAAACCTGAAGAGACGACCAGGCTGGCAGCATGGGTCTAAGTCCACAGCAAAATTGGTCACAGTGACGTTTGTGCTGCCTGATCCACCGCTCTCAGAAACTCACAAAATCACCCTGTGAAATCGGGACACCCTCTTCGCACAGAGCCCAGATCGTGGACAGGGCTGTAAGGGGGACCCATGCCTCCATCTGTTTGACCCCATTCAAGTTGTAAACAACACAGTCCCTACATTCCCCCACATGTCCTCACACACTGGGAAACAGGATGAAACCACGTGAAGCGTGGCTGCTCTGAAACGTCCGGAACCATGTCTGCCCAGACATTTTCCTGTGTAGGGCCAGGCCTATGGAATGTACAAAGCTGAGAAGGACCCCACTGCCTTGATCTGGGTTGGTCAAAATACAGTGAAGAATCAGCTCGGATACTGGTTCGTTCCTATCTTGCTTTGAGCTAAAGTTCTCGCAGGAGATCCTACTGGCAACATGGGTGCCATCCTGACTTAGAAACCTAAGTAGTGGGATGGGTCACTACCTGCCTCGGGGACTTCACCGTTCCTCCGGTCAAGCTGCATGTCATCTGGTATCTGCAAGAGAAGGGCACTAGCCTGTTTTTAGGAGAAGTCACCCCCGGGGAGGAAAGATTCAGAGGGTTTGTTAAAGAGACCTGCAGCGTACAAAAGGTCTTCCTGCGCTCATGTTAAAGAGACCTGCAGCGTACAAAAGGTCTTCCTGCGCTCATGTTAAAGAGACCTGCAGCGTACAAAAGGTCTTCCTGCGCTCATTCTCAGACACCTGCCGCCGCCAACTTGGGCTTTTCTCCTCTGCTGCCCCAGTCACTTGCCTTAGCAGGTTGCTTGATGGGACTCGTATTTTTGTACCGTTGACAGCTATGTTCTCATTCCAGGAGGGCAAGCCCCAGAGCTGCGTGTGGAAAGCAAGTTTCTAAGCCACTGCTATGGCAGGCTGGTTTCTGTCCTCACACGCTGCCTCCAACAAACAACTTCAGTGGCTTCCTACTGGCAGGGAGTGTGTGTTCACAAGAGTTCTCCAAGATCACATGACATGCGGTGTTTCTTGCTTGTGAAGTGGGCGATGAGGGAGCAGCAGCAGTGTTTGTTGGGCGACTGCCTGTGCCGGGCACTATGACGGGCAGGCTACACGTGCGGCCTTGAACGTCACAAGATCCCAAAGTCCCTGTGATTACACTGAGGGTTCTGAGTCAGTGATGTTGAATAACATGTCCAAAGACTCACATGAGCCAGAGCCAAGGCTAACCCTAGTCTCTAACAGTCCTTTCACTCGATCATGCAGGCATTTGTTTGTTTTTGACACAGGGTCTCACTCTATTGTCCCAGCTGGAGTGCCCTGGCACAGTCATGGCTCATTGCAGCCTCGAAATCATGGGCTCAAGTGGTCCTCCCATCTCAGCCTCCTGAGTAGCTCGGACTACAGGTGTGCGCCATCACACCTAATTTTTGAATTTTTTTAAGAAACAGGGTCTTGCTATGTTGCCCAAGCTGGTCTCAAACTCCTGGCCTCAAGTGATCCTCCTGCCCCTGGCTTCCCAAAGTGTTGGGATTATGGTGTCAGCCACTGTGCCTGGCCCAGAATGGAATATATATATTTTTGAGAGGGAGTCTCACCCTGTCATCCAGGCTGGAGTGCAGTGGTACAATCTCGGCTCACTGCAACCTCCGCCTACCAGGTTCAAGCAATTCTCTTTCCTCAGCCACCCGAGCAGCTGGGATTACAGGTGCACGCCATCATGCCCAGATAATTTTTGCATTTTTAGTAGAGACGAGGTTTCACCATGTTGGTCAGGATGGTCTCAATCTCCTGACCTCAGGTGATTCATCCGGCTCGGCCTCCCAAAGTGCAGGGATTACAGGCGTGAGCCACCGTGCCTGGCCAAGTTAGTTTGTTACTGTTAGGGTATTTTTACTGTTATTATTACATCATCTCCCAAGGTGCCTTTTTGGCAGATGGAAATCCTGGCACACATCAGTGTATCTGGTCAAGGCAAAGAGGTTTCTTTTAAGCTATACGCCCAATTCTCCAGTAACATACAACTCACCAGTGTGTCATGCAGCTCTCCTGAAAACATGTTTTGTGTGTTATACTATCTCACAGGTAAACCTTGACTTGATTCATATCAGCTGGCCAGGCCATCCTTCCTGACGGCTGCTTCTTGGTGTTGGGAGGCTGTGGACATGTCTAAAGCACTGGAATTCAGCTGGGTCTCCTCTTAAATTGCACGAGTGCTGTGCTCTAGCTGTCTATCTTCCTTACCTGCCCACCCGGATGTAGCCGGGTAAGATCTCAGAAAGGGTAGTGGTTATGCACTGAGGTTTGAAATATTTTAACTCTTTGGTTCAAATACGTGGCTCATGACCCGGAGGTTCCCTACAGTTAAATAACAAGTAATCCGTCAAGTCAGTAGTTGCAGGGCTGACCTCTCAAATCCTGAGGGGCAGGTGAAGACAGGAAGGATGGCTTCTCCCCTACTTCTGCTGTCGTTACCTGATCCTGCTTCTGGCTCCACTTCGCACCCTTGAAGGGCTTTTACATGCATCTTTATTAGGATACCCCTCCCCTTCTGTTCAGGTCTGAACAGAATCCAAAACCAGAGGCTCTGCTGGGGAGAGCGATTATTCTCATCATCTTTGTGTTCCTGAAGCCATCAGTGCATCAGGGTAGATAGTCCATAAAGTGTTTTGAGTAGGTGGTCAGGCTGAAGAATTCTAATCCTGTGTCTGAGCTTCGCTCCACTGTAATGTTGAGCACACTCTGGCCTTGGTTTCCTCATCTTAACGCAGAGAGTTTATACTCACCATGCCTATCAGGTAGCTTGGTGCTACGCAGGGCCCCAAGAACCAATGGGAGCTGCCACCTCATGGAAAGGGCAAGTCTACTGAGACAGCAACAGTTCTCATAGCACTCAAGAGAAATTCTGGTGAAGATGCCAATGGCACAGAGGACGTCAGAGTTCTGAAAAGAGACTACCTCGAATGGCTTGATGTCCTGACACAAGCATTTGACTTCACGGTAGAGAGGAGTTTGGTTCTGGGAAGCAGCTTGCTCACTAGAAAGGGGCCGGCCCAGTGTTGACATGTGGCGGGGGAAGGGCAGAGGAGGACACGGATCAGCACGAGCAAGTCCAGGCTTATGTGCTTTTCCCGAGACTCTGGGCTCTATTCCAACCCTCCCGTTCTCCAGAGCAGAGTGCCCCTGGCCCTCCCAGTCCAGAATGCCTCCAAAGCCAGCTCTGATGTGACCCTCCAGTGAGCAGCTGCACAGCCTCAGGCAGGCTCAGTCTCCATTGCAGGATCCACAGAGACAAACCCATGTTCCATTCCAACAAAAGGCTCTCTCATAAATAGGTTCAGATGCCTTTCTTTCAGAGACGTAAAATCACATATACATACTCCCTTGGCTAGCTGCAGATGGATTTCTGGAAAGAAACGAAAGTTGCCTGCAGCAGTGTCCAAGGCTACCCTATGAAACATCTATCAGAGTCCCACTTCTATTTTCACCTGTCAGAGGGCCACTGAGGCCAGCCTGGAAGAGAAACACTGATCACAGTCACACTTCTGTTTTCACCTATCAGAGGGCCACGGAGGCCAGCCTGGAAGAGAAACATTGATCACAGTCACACTTCCGTTTTCACCTGTCAGAGGGCCACGGAGGCCAGCCTGGAAGAGAAACATTGATCACAGTCACACTTCCGTTTTCACCTGTCAGAGGATCACTGAGGCCAGCCTGGAAGAGAAACATTGATCACAGTCACACTTCCGTTTTCACCTGTCAGAGGATCACTGAGGCTAGCCTGGAAGAGAATCATTAGTGTCTAGGGATGGAGAGGCTCTAAACGAGAAGACAGACACTAAGAACAAAGGCTGACGGTGCAGGAGCGCACAGCCCAGGCTCGGGGCACCCTTTCTGCAGAATCAGCAGCAGCTAAGCAGCTGCAGGTCTATCATCACCCATAAAGCACCCAATCACGCACTGATTCCGAAAGAGGAAACCAGGTGCCCTCCTCTCCGCCAAATGGGCCACAGGGTAACACCGAGGCTCCTGGGTCTAACCAGCAACCCCAGACAAGCCGTGGGACCACGCATAAACCCTTGCTCTGCCTAAGAGAAAGCTACCTGGCTCCCACTCACATTTCCGACTTTCAGGTTAGGAGTTGAAAATTTAGCTTAATGAAGGCCGGGCTTGATGGCTCACGCCTGTAATCCTAGCACTTTGGGAGGCTGAGGCGGGAGGATCACCTGAAGTTAGGAGTTTGAGACCAGCCTAGCCGACATGATGAAACTCAGTTTCTACTAAAAATACAAAAATTAGCCAGACGTGGTGGTATGTGACTGTAATCCCGTCTACTCAGGAGGCTGGGGCAGGAGAATTGCTTGAACCTGGGAGATGGAGGCTGCAGTGAGCCGAGATCACACCACTGCACTCCAGCCTAGGTGACAGAGCGAGACTCTGTCTCAAAAAAAAAGGAGTATTTAGCTTCATGTAAATCCTGTGTAGGATTGTTTGTGCTTTTGTTACTATCGTGAAGAGCCCCTAGGGTGTCATGGAATCAGGAGGTGCCTTCACATCCCATTCACGCAGGCTGAGGGAAAAGCAATGCCAAATCTAGCCAAGCAGCCCACAGAGATTTCACAGTGCTTCAAAACAGCTGGCACGCAACGCAGGTCAACGCCCCCAGCCCACTCTGCTGCAGCCTGGAGACAGCCAAGCTCACACCTCTTCTGCTTCCCTCAATTTCTGTTGGCTGAAGATACATCTCAATGACCACCTTGTCCTAACCCCACAGCAGGCACAGGCCAGAGAGGGAGATCTGTAAACAGACAGTAGAAATGACTCTAATTCACCCTAACTCCAATTCTGCCAGCATTTCCTGGAATCCCTGCCAATGACAATCGTATTTGATATTCTTGTAATGCTTTTAAATAAACAAGTTTCACACTTGTTTCACACATCTTATGTGCTCTTCACAACAACTTTAGCAGACAGAGGAGCAGGTACCGTTTTTCTTCATTTAAAAATTTTACACGTGGTGAAACTGAGGCCCACAGAGGTGACGACGGCAAGCGGGACAGGTGGCAGAACTGAAACTCAAACTAACATCTTCCGTTTGAAGATCTGTGCTGGTTCCACTGAGACCCAGCTCCACTCTCCGAGGCTGGGGCCACCACCAAAGGGTGTGCCCATCCACTGGGGTACAGGAAACAACACAGGATCTCTGCTTTTATTTTGTAGGTCTGCCTTCTAAAACGATCTGCACCGTCTGTCCTACAGCATGCAGTCTTCGTATGGGGTCCCGATGTGTGAGGAAGCACAGCCACCGGGAAGTGTGTTCACGGTTCTGTGGGGGCTGACACACAGGTCTGGAGGCCTGGGCTGGGAGCTGGCAACACCACTCTGGATCACTTTTCTGATTCTCACCGCCCTCTATCCTGATGGACTCCTCTATCCCACTCCCACTTCTCCCACAATACAACTGAGGCCGACAGCATGTCAAGGTCATGTCCTTTCTTCTAACTGTAGTCTAGATCCATGGTTCCCAACTGCGGTGATTCTTCCCCTGGGTCACCTGGCAATGCCTGGAGACATTTTCTATTGACACAGCTTGGGGAGGGGGTGCCACTGATGTCTGACAGGGAGAGGCCAGGGATATACCCAGCACACCACGAGGCACAGGACAGCCCTCACAGCAAAGGAGGATCCAGCCCAAGATGTCCACTGTGCTGGGCTGGAGAAGCCCTGGCTTACAAGTTAGATCAAGTCATTTCTAATCTCTCACCAAACAGGCCAACCAACCAATTCTCCGCACACTCGGACTGTGGCTTGATCTGAGCAGCTGCATTCAGAGTGGTGAGCTCACGACCCTTCACCGTGGCTGCCAAGGTGCAATGCCTGACCAGCAGTACACAGAGGACCAACCGAGGACTGCCTGGTGAACAGGTAGCTCTGGGCTTGCTCTCCACGGAGAGGAAATCCACGACAGAGGTGCATGCTGTGACAAACGTGGTCCCTGCCACTCGCTGGGCACCTGCACCCCAAGTAGCTGCATGAGCCGCCCGAACTTTCCCTTGTCTCAAGGCACAACTCCACTGACGGAAGGCGACTCTGCTCCTCCCAGCAATGCCCCTGGAGGGCACCTGCACATCTCCTACCCCTCCGTCCATGTGTGTCATGTGCATGAGGCCGCAGGAATTAAAGGAGACCAGAGATGAACCTGATGGGCTTCTCGCCCTCTCACTCACCTTCTCCTGGCTGGATGCTAGAAGCCTCTGACAGACAGAACGTTCTACTTGGACATTACAGCAGGATGTCTCACTAAACCCAGGAAGAAAACTCACTGGAGAACATGGCATGGAAAAACACATCTACCTTTACTCCGTGTTCTCAACTCTTCTTTCTCCCCATTTTCCAGAACCCTCCAACCTGAGAGCTCTGAGGGCCCCTGCCACAGCGTGCCTTGCCCAAGTCAGGCCAGGCCGCGCCGCGCGTGCCCAGGAGGCTTCCTGAAAACCTCTCTGTGCTGAACCACATTGCAGTTGGCAGGCGCAACCAGGACTTCCCACGCACACTTAGCCCAAAGACTGAAGAGTCAGTCCCTTTACGTATGAGTTCAGTACAGAGTGGCCCAAGCCTGAGTAGATCAGAATGTCCATATTCAGCACAAAAAGAGGTACAAAATCATCCCTTTCTCCCCTATCCCAAACCCCACACAGGCCCAGGGCAGGCAATGTCGTAAGAGGACTGTGAATGGCAGCTGTGAAGCTGTAACACAACGGGTCAGCTGCACCATCACTCAGGCCTTTGAAGCGTATCAGAAAATGAGGTGGTAGAAGAAAAGCCAACAGACTGATAAGCTAGAAGCGGTGACCCTGGAACTTGAAGAAAAAACATCCCCCAAACATGTTCCCCCATCCTCCACATCACTGGCAGGGTGGACGGATGGAGGAAGGGCTTACTCTTCACAACAAAACTTCAGGCTTGATTTGAGAGGACCAAAACGAGGGATGATATAGAGAAAATGAAGAGAAGGTCCATTTCATATTATTTACAGTCAATTCGGATGGCTGCATTCTCCTCCATTTCTGTTGATGACTTCCTCCCTTGCACCTCAGTGATGAAATCCTTTGCCTTTACTTCATGTGCCGTCTTTCCAAAGGCACATTCCCAACGCTGGGATGGTTGTCAAACAAATTGGGAGACTGTATTTTCCAGGAGTAATGAAATGGACACCCACTGGCTTCTCCAGGGCATCTATGCGTAGAGCTCTTGCCTCTCGCCCATGCTGCCGAGCCCAGGCTGCAGGGAATGATCAACGGCAGCTCCTGTGTCCTCTGCACAGCCTCTACCCAACTCTGAGTTTATTGGTTACATGGCCTTGGCCAAGCATGCCTAACTCCTGTGTCCCTGTTTCCCCATGTGCAACACGGGGCCTCCCTTACGGCTGCTGTGAGGATCCAAGGTCAGCTACATGAAACATCTGCTCAGGGCCTGTGCACAGCGCATGGTACATGTTAGCTACCGCTGCTGCTGCTACTGTGTCTCCCAGCATCGTCTTCTGTGAGTGAGGATGGCGAGGGCCCCCATGGCTAACTGACCAACATCAGTCACCCGTGGGGAAAACAGCAGGAGTGAAGGCACTGCAAGTTTTACTGTCCGTTTTTATTTGGGGAAAGTATTTCAGCAGAGAAGAGGGCTTTCTTGGTTGCAAACACAGACAAGCCCTAAGCACGGTGTTTTCAGCAGCATGAAGGATGACTGCTGGCTCTCGGCGACACAGCAAACCAGTGTGGACCGGCTCTTGCCTCCCCGGCCCTTCACTCTCCTCACTGAGCACCCAGTGCTTCCTGTTTCTCTGAGATCCCAGAGCCCCTTCCCTGCACCCTCCACCCCAGTGTTCCTGTACCTCTACCAACGCCAATGCCCCAAGAAAGCTGAACTGGCCAAAAGGCAGGCAGCAGCTGGTTCAGAGTAATTCACATTAGATGAAACTTGAGAAGAAAATGTTTACTTTTAAAAGAACCTGCTGACCTAGTCTCTCGGTAGTAAACTGGTGGGAAAGAAATTTTATAGCTGGTGTCACTGTAACCTGGTCTTTTGAGAGTCTTAGTTCTGGGGAAGAGGGCAACCATAAATAAATATGCCGCTGTAATCCAGTTAATTGATACCAGCTCTTCCTTGGTTACCAGGTTGTACTTTGTCCACGAAAACTACTCTGGCAGGAGTCCCCACCCCCTGTGCCGTGGCCCCGGCTGGGTCATAGACCCATGGCCTGTCAGGAACCAGGCCGCACAGCAGGAGGTGAGTGGCTGGCTAGTGAGCGTAGCAGCCGGAGCTCCGCCTCCTGTCAGATCAGCGGCGGCACGAGATTCTCCCAGGAGTGGGAACCTCTTGTGCAGTGAGCATGTGAGGGACCCACGCTGCATGCTCCTAAGGCCTGATAATCTGAGGTGGAAGAGTTTCACCCCAAAACCATTGCCCACCCCGGTCTGTGAAAAAACTGTCTTCCCTGAAACCAGACCCTGGTGCCAGCAAGACTGGGGAACAGGGCCCTGCGGCTTGGCTCTTCTCCCTCAGGTGCAGGAGAGTCGGCTCGTCCTGCTTTTTGGTTTTCAGGTTTGAGCTCTGAGCGGTGACCAAACGCCAGGGCTACGCCCCTCTCTGGAGCTCTCCTATACGGTGTTCCCGGCTTCATCAGCCTCGGAAAAACATCAGAACAGCATGAAAACATACTCATTTAGGCCTTTGCCAGGAAAACGGCTCTGGATTTGCCAGGTTTTTGTTGAGGAAAACCCAGACCCACGAAAGCCCTGATCCCGGTGCCCTTGGGACCTTGCCTGGTGTTGGTCTTCAGGAATTAACTCTACCTTAAGGAGCGCCTGTCACCAGAACAACTCAGGGCCCGTGCCCTTCCACTGGTTCTCCTTTCCTGGGGAATTGGCACTGGCCGAGGCGGCGTAACACTGAGATGCAGGGGCAGGGACAATCCAACCTTGCAGAAGGCTCCAGAATCCCAGCGAGGAAGGAGACACTGGACTGAAACGCTTTGGGTTCTTCTGGGCACAGGGACTACTCAATGTAAAACAATTACTGAAGACCAACAGTTCCAAGCATGGACCTAAAAGAAATCAGGCTGCACTGTCTGTGAAATAAGAGTGATCAAGTGGCAGTAACTCTGATGTCTTACAGAACACAGAATTAAGGAAATCAGTCACTTAACAGTCACACCTGGGCAGTCTCACGTGATTAATGTAGAAGCACAAAGAACTGGGTAAGTACAGAAAGAAATACAGGTAAAGAAAACACAAGAGGCCAAGAGAAGTTCTGTAAGGATTTTTCTAGTAGCTGTCCCGGCATGTCCCCAAGAGTCTGTAGCGAGGCGGAGCTGGGGCCCTAGACTCCCTGTCTGTGGAAGGGTGTTCCAAAACTCCCCTTTCATGCCAACAAGGGCCTTCTGAGGGGCATGTGCCTTCTTCCTGTTTTGGGCACATTCTGCCTGTGCATGGCACACTTCTTACTGTCGGGAGGACAAGCACATCAGTGACAAGGTTGGGCTTAGCTAGTCTGAGTTAGGGTGAGGATGCTGGCAGTGTTTCAACCTCTTGCCCACTGTCCTTCTTGGAGACCCATTAAAGTGCCCCCAAAATATTCAGAAAGTGTTCATAAACTGTTTTTGCAAAGCAACGTGGAAGTTGGCCCACAGGAAGTAAAAGGGAGCTGGTGTTCACGTGGCTGGTAGAACCCGGAAGTAATTGATGGAGAGTCCCATCCGCCTGGAGGCCCGCGTCCCCTCCCGGGCAATGAAAGGTGTTTCTGTGCACAAGCCTACCACCCCCTCCCGCCAAGGTAAGCGGTGAGGAGACAAGGAGCAATTATAAAGAAAGAGGTGTTGGCAGCCAACAGGGTGCTGAGAATTCTGGGCGGTGGTGAGAGGAGACCACAGTGCCATGACCTGACCTGGGCAGGAGTGCCAATGGGCCTCGCCGCCCCTTGTTTCATTATGACTAATCTACTTGCTGGCACTTGTGAGGAGCTTGGCCGAGTGAGCTGCAAGGGCTGGCTTCTGAGTCTCAAGGAGGTTTCAGGGCTTTGTGAAAGGGGCTGGAATTTGGAGAGGCTCGCCCTGAAATCTCTGCCTGGCTGCTGCCTTTCAGAGCCCCACACAGGTGTTTTTATCTCAGGGGGCACTTGTGGGACCTGGGTCCTATACGGCATCATCCTGCCCTATTTTTTAGCATGAAAATAGAGTGGCCCATTTTCACAGCCTGCTCTCCTTCCATGTCTGTGCCACGGCATCCCTCTTAGGCAGTGTGTTAATTAGGGAAACTGACAAGGAATTTATGAGAAAAGAGAACAGATTTCAAGAAGTTTCAGAAGGAAACTGAGATCCAAAGGGGATTTTCCAGGGTGTTCCCAATGGGCAGCACGGAATCCCATTCCTGATTCCACACAATCCCCACCTTCCTGCTAGAAGCTTCAGTGCATTGCTCTAAACATCCCCTCCACTTTTTTGCTGGGGAATGGGAAAGCAGCAGTAGCCAGGGGCTAAGATTTGAAAATTATGCACATGTATGTATCCATCCTTATTACTCTTAATTTATTGTCACTTATTGCGCCTCCCACACCCTAATTCCTTCTCTCCTTTCTGCAGGCACCGACTGACTTATTTCAGAGAAAGGGAAGCAAGAGGCTACGGACCTGGGGGGCTAAAGGGAGGGAAGGCCATGAGTAGGCCAGGAGACACCGCCCAGACTCTTGGAACCAGCAAGGCTCTGAGGAAAATGACGGTGTCACAGCAGAGCTGTGAGCGACTGGGAGGTGAGGCCCTCCCTGACCTGGACTGTGGTTGTCGAGAATGCCAAGCAGACCCTAGGGCCCTGCTGCTCTGATCTATCGGGAAGCCAAGAGAGCTGCTCCGGGGGGACGGAGGCCAGCGAGGGCTCTTGCATATGAGAACACCCAAGTGCCTAGGGCCTGGCAGGTGCAGACTCGGGGCTGAGAGCTCGGCTCACCATAGCACAGTGCCCTCTCCTGGGTCAATTCAGCATGAGGCTAGGCCTGTGCCCACTGCAGGTGGCAAAATGTGGGAACAGTGCCATGGCTGCTAAAGCCAGCAGCGGTATGTGTGAGAAGGGAATAGTCTGCTTTTAATACAGGCTAGTCTCTCCAGGCTGGAGAAGGGGCAAACAGAATCAGATATCCCAGCTCAGTGTCCAGGTCACACCAAAGACAGCATGAGAGAGAAATCAGCTTGGGAGGAAAGAGCAAGAACTTTCAACCTCACCAGGAGCAAGGCTGCTGCGCCTGTGGGCATGCCTGGCAGAGCCTCCAGGCAGAAGACAGACACGTCCCTGGCCCCAGCTCCCTGCCAGTTGGAGGCAGGAAGAAGGTGCCTAGCTCTATGTCCCTATGGTTGACCAGGCTCTGTGTGGCATTTCCACCCCTCCATCTGCCTAGCCAGCGGGCCCTCCTGCTGGGGGACTGCACCCAAGGCCCATGGGCACAGGTGGCATCTGTCTTGCTTTTCTCCACTTGCAGCTGCTGCAAAGCAAAACTTCACACCACTCCAGCCCCTACACAGGAGTCCTTTGTTAATGGGAACCTATGTCAGGTATAAAAACCTATTTCCCCACTTTGCACCTTGCTGTCTTGCTGACCCCCGGAGTGGGAGTCCTCAGCCACAGCGGCCTCAAGCCCACTCCCAAGACCTGCCTGAGCTTCCCCCTTTCCCACCCTCTGGTCAAGAGAAAGGGAAGGAAAAGAAAAACTCAGAAACCCAAAGATTGTTTGGAATTTATTCTCTTAAATAAGAATGTAACATTTGTTAAAAAAAATAAATAAATAAAAGCACGACACCTTGGTTTCACAGTAAACGGCAAAAACAAAGTTACACAATTAAATAAAAACTCACAAAGAAACACACCAAGAACTCACAAGAGCACAGGTTAAAAACATGGGTAAAAATAAAGGTTGAGAGAAGGCGGGCAGTAGACAGGCAGCAGCGGAGTGTTCCTTGGCACAGCTAATCCTCTCCTGTTGGGCTCTCGTACTGCCGCCGGGAAGCCGGCTGGCTGTCCGCCCCTCCCGCATGCACCCCAAGCTGAATGCCTCGGGAGAAAAGTGAACCCCTTGGTGCCCTGCTCAGACCTTCAAGGCTATGGTGGAACCCCTTTTGGGACGGCCTAAGAATCTTCCAGTGTCCTGCAGAAAAGAGTTGAAGATGCACTAACCACCAAAAGACAGGAGTGAGCTCACACAGCTAACTCAGTGGAGCCAGCATGCAAGCCAGACAGAAGACACATGAGGTGGGTGGCCGGCTCTCCATGGTGCCCTGGCAGCGGTAGCCCCCTGCTGTCCTAGTTTGCTCTTGGGGCCATTTCTTGGGGTGTGTGCTGCTCCTTTTCTGAGATACCCACCCACTCATTTCCCTACAGGCCTGCTGCCCTTAGGCTGCTGTGTGTCCTCAAAGCCCCGACCTGGGGTACGGCTCCCCAGTGTGAGGCTCCCGTGGTTCTCAGAACCAGAACAAGAAGCTTTAGAAACAGCTTCACAATTATTATTATTACTGTAATTTAGGGTGCAATAAATATCTACCCATTTATGTGCAATTAGATCTATATACATATAAATGTGTACCTAAACATAAACACTCACACATCACTGTCAACTGTGGCTCTTGGGGTCAGGTGGGAGGTAAGCTGGATTGCAGAATTCCCTTGCTCTACTAAAAGGCTTTCCATAAATGCCTAGAAGGGAAGAGGACTTGGGAAGCAGTAAGACTTCCTAACTTCCTCTGTCAGGTGGGAACCCCAGGGCTGAATGAAATTCTACTGCCTGGCCGCCCTTCTCGCTGCTGTGGGAAAGGCCTGCGTGTCCTAACAGCCCATTCAGGATCTCAACTATGGAACCTCATGGTTATCAGGAAAGGAGTGTCTGGGGACACGGGTCAGGCAACTGCCACTTGTGACCTTCATTTTTTAACTCCAGATCATCTTTTTCATAAGATGAGAGGAAACTAACGTGTTTCTCCCCTTCCATCTCTGGCCGGCACTGCCAATGAACCCGGTGATGAGCACTTGGCGGAAAAAGCTCTTCTATTCCCTTCCGGCTATGCCTTCGGCTGCCCTGCTTCATTTTTGGTTATCGACCATATCAGACAAAAAGAAGATTCCTCTGGACAAAAACGAATTCAAGAAACCTGCAACTAAACTTCTCATGTCCCAGGGGGAAATAATCCCATTTGGGGATTTCCTTTCCCTGCCTATTGTTGTTTAAACTTTTTCTAAAGTCATGGTGGATAGTACGAGGCCAGGGTAAGAAAATCTGTGCCAGGACCACTAATATGTAGTAGTAAGTATAAGCTTGGAAACAGAGCATTTATAGATTTAAGAACAAAAAAGAGAATTTCTGTATTAAAAGCACATTACAAACAAAAATACTGTAAACAATGCCCCCAAACACTAAATTAGGCAGCAAGTACAGATTTGGTTACCAGAGAAAGACAACATTTTAAAGCCGACCTAGAGTGGGTTCTTTGAACTGTGGGTTTAATTGGGTACGGGTGTGTTGTTTTGTTTTTGTTTTGGCAATAGCAAGAATTTTGGCATAAAAAGAAAAAGAATATAAAGGAGAAGAGTGAAATGCCACGATATAAAGAGCAGGCACAGAGTAAAAGCACAGCTGGGTCAAACACTGCCCAGTCATAGCTTTACCAGCCCTGCCTCCTGGGGACGCAGGTCTAGGGAGGATGGTTGAGTTACACACGAGAGAATCAAGCGCCTTCATCATGGCCTCTTCTGGTCGAGCACACAGTGGAGGCGGCTACCATGGGTCTGCACTAATGACTGGTCTCTGCCACATACATTCTGGGGCCCTGAAATACCTCAGCTTTCCCTTTTCTTTTTTCTTTTTTTAGATGGAGTCTAGCTCTGTCGTCAGGCTGGAGTGCAATGGTGCGATCTCGGCTCACTGCAACCTCTGCCTTCCTGGTTCAAGAGATTCTCCTGCCTCAGCCTCTTGAAAGCTGGGACTACAGGCGCATGTCATCACGCCAGCTGATTTTTTGTATTTTTAGTAGAGATGGGGTTTCACCATGTTGGCCAGGATGGTCTCAATCTCCTGACCTCGTGATCCACCCGCCTCAGCCTCCCAAAGTGCAGGGATTACAGGCGTGAGCCACCGCGCCCGGCCACACCTGAGCTTTTCTGAAATTTTTCAAAAGGAAGTCTAGTTAAGTCATCAAAGCTTCAGTTTCATATTTAAAGAAGGAAATCTCTATCAAAGGACAAAAAGGTATCTATTTCATGCCAGCCATAAAATAGCACCCACAATCCTGTTCCTTTCCTAGCGAGGCTAGCAGCAGAGGGAGCTCACCGGGAGGCAAGGTGCCCTGGACTCTGAGCTGCCGGAGGGTGAGCCCCTCAGCCCTGAGCTCACTGACCTTTGCCACCTAAGCTGGGGGACAGTGCCTGTCATTAACTGTATGGGTCCACACTGTGTTTCCTTCGGAATACCACATTGTGAACTCCCGTGCTATACCAAGTCACTTTCTGGCTCAGGATCGAGAGCCACGTGGACCGAGACGTCCTCGGGGCTCTGACTCTTTCTTGGGAGGTTTTGTTCTTTAACCACACTGCCAGCTCTCACCCTGTCTCCCCACTACGTAGAACATTCTTCTTCTCTATGGAACCCTTAATTCTTTAGAACTCCCAAAAACCTGAAACCCATTATACTTTCAATTAGACAGCAAGAATGGCAACCTGAACCAGGATGGGAAAGTCAGCAAACCTGGCTTCATTCAGGAATAACCTAAACTTCATTGTGTTTCATTCTTTTTAAAGAATGTTCTGTACTCCAAACCCAAATGGACAGTTCAATCTCTTTTGAGTTGTTCTACTGAGTAGTCGGGTTCCTCAGAAAATCCATCTCTGCTGAAACAGGACCCAGACTAACAAGGTGGCGCTCTCCCCAAATGAATGTACATTCTATAGCATAAAGCCGAAGTCTCTGTCTAGACCCCTTTGGTTATTTTTCTCTACCAGTGATTCTGCCCATGCTCTGAGAGTGTCAGCTGCAAAGGCCTGTTGGTACTTAAGACAGATTATAAAGATCTTCAAGACTGCAGAAGGTTTAAAAGTCATTAATGGTTGAAACATGGCTCTAAAATGTTGGTCCCACCTGCAGGGCACTTAAACAACTTGCTCAGATTATAACAAGGACACGTTCAGTAGCAGAAGCTGAGTTCACCTGGCTTGGCTGGGGTTTGCTGGGTCCCGGCCTCCAGTTCACTGCTCCCAGGGTGTGCCGCCTAGCCTCTGGGCACATTTTCCCTCTCCCAGAATGAGCACCACAAGGCCTACATGAAGCAGCTCTTAGGGAAGGGAAAGGATGCATCTCTGGAACCTCTCAGTGAGGGCCAAATGGGTAATTCTGTTGTCCCACCACAGGAATTCTATGACCAACTCCTTCACGGTTCCTGGCATTGGCTGACCATCTTCAATTTTTACCAGTTTTGTACATAGCTGCTTGAGATATATGTGTTTTGAACAAGAGGAAAGTGTGACAGACAGAAACACAGCCCTGCTGGCCCCCTCTTGCCCCAGTGACCCTGGGCTGTGAACCACCTGGAGCTGCATGTGGGACATTCAGAACACCCAGCAGTTTGCGGAGCTGCGGACGCATCTCACAGACAAGTTTTACATGGAACTGAGAGAGGTCATTTTAAGGAAAAAACCTACATAATTCTTCCCAACAGGCCTCGTACCCACAAACCCGGCAAGTCCTGCCATGCTATGACAAGAATAAATGTGTTTTTAGAGGTAGAGATGGTTTTGTTCACCTCCCAACACAAGGAAGTGGTCATGAAAGTGGGACAGGTTAGGGCTGGGACCTCATGAGAAGCCCAGTGGCCATGGGGTCAGGACAGGGCATGCCCCATCATGGTGCAGGGAAGACAGGAGAGCAGCCACAGCTCATCCAGACACAGTGACACGGAACAGGATGCAGAATCTTAAGTGAAGGTGAACGCAAAGCCAGACCACGGGGCTTAATCAACGCAGCTCCAGGCCATCAGAGGAGCTTGGAAGCAAACTGCATGAGGGGCCGAGTGGCCTTGGCCTCATCAGGAGTGATAACGGGAGCAGTGTCTGAGTGCCTGCAAGCTCCTGTCTACCCACACAGGACCAGGGCCGCCCTCATGTGTGATGCTGCTGGACGGGGCTGAGGGATCGCACTTCATGGCTCTGCCGCCCACCGGATGGCCCCCTCACTGGGCCACAGCCTGCCAGTGGAACTCCCCTCCGATTTGCACCAGCACCTCCGACAGGCCATAGAGAAAGGGGACTCCGAACGCAAGCAGCTGGCACATGAAAAAGGAGTCCAGAGGGTTTTGGGCCACTTGATGCCCGAATGAAGAAATGTTGCTTTGGAGGTGCTGGCTCATGCCCTTGGCCTTGTCACAGAGGCCGAGGGAGTGACGCGCCACCCAGCCAAACAAGGAAGTGAGGCTACCTGGGGTTCTCTCAGTCGAGCCGGCCACGGCACTGGCCCGTCCGTTGGCGTCTGTGGTGGGGCCATCCTGCAGGGGTCCTTTGGCCTCCTAGGAAAGTTCATGGAAAAACAAGAGTGGCTCTGACTGATGCACTCAAATTCTCAAAGCCCCAGAGGCACTGACAATCTGACAGGCTGGTTTTAAATTTTATTTATTTATTTTTAAGAGACAGGGCCTTGCTGTCGCCCAGGCAGGAGTGCAGTGGCGTCATCATAGCTCACTGCAGCCCCAACCTCCTGGGCTCAGGCAATCCTCCCACCTCAGCCTCCTGAGTCACCGGAAGTCAAAGTCTAGATCCACCCAGGTGCACCTCTTCCTGCAAGTCCCTCTGTGGGCAACAGAAGCCCTCAAGGGGGACTGACAGGCAGGCGTGCTGACAAGGTGGCAGCCATGCTGAAGAGACTGCTGGGTTCACCTCAGCAAAGAGAGGTGGAGAAGCCACCCTCATTAAAAAGAGCATAAGAAAGGAGGAAGTTCTCAAATAACTCACAGAATGAGTGAAACGCCCCGTAGGCAGGGCGCCCTCTGGGTGTGGTGAGTGAGGGTGGGGTCACCGAGGAGCAGAGGGATCCTCCGGACAGAGTCTCCTCTCCCACTCTGCCCTTCTGGGGGAGGCTTTAATCATGTGGAACATGAGTGGGCATCACCCCAGTGGCAGGGTGTCTGTCCTCTCAGAAAGATGTGTGTTGACAAAGGCAGATGTCTACGCAGCTGAGACGGAGAGCTGCATCATTTCCTGGGTCCCACTCAGGCGGCAGGTGGAGCCTTCACCTTAGCGAGGCAACCTCAGATCATTCATGAAAGATGCTTCCCTCCCCACCTGGGGTGCCACTGCGTCTCAGGCCCTCCTCACTCCCAGGAGAGGCAAGGCCACAGGGGGGGTCTTTGCAGGTTGGCCGCCCCTGGCCCATAGCCACACTGCTGCAACACCCACTGCTTCTCCCCCACTTACAGGATGGTCACCATTACCTTTCCAGACAGGGGAGCCACCGCTGGTCTCTTTCTTTGTGCGTAGCCAGAGAGTCGATAGCAGTAGTGTGGCTTACAGTAGAATTTACCTGCGGACAGCAAGAGGCAGGGACAGAGGCGATGAGCCAGGCACCGATCCTGAACGAGCCTCCCTGGTCTCAGCCACTCCTTTCCATCTCCTCCAGCCTCAGGAGGCCATCAAGCCACCCAGCCTTCCCTGGGCCCAGCTTTCTGGTTTACTGGGAAGCCGGTTCCCCCCAGTAAATTTTGATTCTAGCCCTCCTCTCCCCTGGCCTGAACGGGGTCTTTTCCTTTGGGAATGTGAAGGCCATTGAGCCATCACCCAATCAGTCCCCAGAGCGAAGATGTGAAGCCTGTGTGGCAGGGCCAGCAAACAAAGTGGCAGTGTGTGAGGAACAAAGATGTGGTCACATGAAACGCTGGGAGTAGCATTGCTGGGGAAAGCAAGAATGAATACAAGTGCGGGGTGGAGGCTGCAGGGGTGGAGGCGTGGAGGCTGCAGGGGTGCAGCATCGCTAGGCATCGGCTCTGACAGGCCCATCTCTGCTGCTCCCCCTCCTGCACCCTATCCCTCACCCCCTCCCAGTCCCCTCAGAGGGTCAGGATCAGCAGGAAAGGACATTAGAAAACAAAAAATACCGCAATGGATTATAAGTAGGATGGAACAGAACAGAACATAATAGAACAGAATAGAATAGAATAGAACAGAACAGAAAAGAACAGAATAGAACAGAAACGAAACGAAACCAGAGTTTACTGTGGCGTGATGAGAATAAAACATTACTTCTTGGAACTTGCAGCTGTGTCTGGGTCTCAATGTAATGTGTATCCCCATGGGGAGTGTGGTCAGAAAAATCTGAACGACACTGGACCTGAATTTCCCCATGACTTTGGTAATGGAATTAACCCACAGAGTCATTTTTTCACTCTCACTTAAAGAGCGAAGGCTTTTGAATCTCAAGTGATAAACCCTACTATAAAAACTGCTGAAACAGAAGTAATCTCATTTCACTTTCCTCATTTGTAGAGACTGCTTCTTAGACAAATGAGCTTCCCTGATCTCAAAGCTACAAGAGGACCTAAATGTCAAAGAAAATAAGGGTAAGATGGCATTCTTCCCTTTCCTTTTCCCTCATGATCTATCTTTCTTCTTTTCCTTCAGAGAAACTGACTTGTTTCACCTGCACTCCCTACCCAATGCTGAATAAATCTATTAGGAAGACACAGATTTTAAATACTTTTCACAATGCCTAGTACATTTTCTCAGAATGATTCACTGGCTACTGGCACTTGGTCAGGATGCAGAGACTCTACAGTGGCGACCCCTGATCCTGACGGCCAAAAGCCCGCCAATCTTACCGCCTGTTTCTCCACCGGGGGGGTGGAGCCATTGGTTGTCGCCTGGAGCTTGGCCACAACTTCCTTTTCCATCTGAATAAGCCACTCAGCTTTTGTACATGTTGGTTACCAATAATTAGGATAAGATAAGATGTACAAGTGCTTGGATCATGTGCTACTTGTTTTGGTTTGTTTTGTATCTCATTCTTTAAGAAATACCCTTCCCTCCTGAATGGCGTAAACCCGGGAGGCGGAGCTTGCAGTGAGCTGAGATCCGGCCACTGCACTCCAGCCTGGGCGACAGAGCCAGACTCCGTCTCAAAAAAAAAAGAAATACCCTTCCCTCCTCCACGAGACTCTGACAGGGGCTGGCAACCACCTGGCCTGAGCTTCCACCACCAGTCACGTATGACCCAGGCCACTCAGCAACTCACTCCCTCCACCCCACCCAGGACAGGGTGCTCTGGGGACTGGCATGTGGCTAAAGGCAGGCTCACTGGAGACGTTATGGGGATGCTGAGGGAGGTGAGGGAAGGGGTAGCCCTTCCCTGAGGACTGCTATCTGGCCGGAAGCTGTCAAGCTAAGGCTTCAATTGTAATCTGCACTGGGTTTCTATTACTTGTAACCAAGAGCATTGCTTCTTACAGTATCAGAAAACTAAAATGCTATCATGGCTTTCATTTCTTCCTTCTATTTTTTTCCTACATGAATTTGCTTGTTTTTGCAAAAGTGGAATCCCAGATCTTAAACTCTAACTCAATTGAACTCAACCGAATCCTCCTTGAACTCTGCTCTGGTATCCTCAACTAATAAAGAAAGAAGGTTTACATTTCAGAAACAAGACCTCCAAGCCTAATCAGAAAGTTCCAGCAAACTGTGTTCTCTAGGAAGGCAGTACAGGCGATGCGAGGAACGTGAGCGCTAAATGTGATCTCAGTTCCAACACCGTCTCAACTGCTCAGCAGCCGTGTGAACTCATCTGTCGTTTGGAACGTGTCTCCTCCCATGGAGATGAACACAGTACCCACTTCATAGGTGGAGATATTAAATGAGGTGGCACAAATCATGTGTGCGCATCTCCCCATATCCCTTCCCAAACTCAAGACGATGTCACTTTTTGCTTATTAAAAAAAAAAAGCACTAATTTTAATGTTAACATTTGCCAAGTGCCAGACACTACTTTAACTGCTTTCCATCTATCAACTCATTTAATCCTCAAACAAGCCGGTGAGGCAGGTGCCATTCGTATCCACCTCTTCCTCAGCGAGGCACAGAAGGCCGAGTGACCTGCCCAGCGTGTCCCACAGTCAGTGAACCGCAGAGGCGGATGTGGTTCAGGATGCTGGTGCCAAGAGCCTGGACTACCACGACACTACCATGCCTGCCTCAGTGGGAAACCCAGCCTTGCTATGCTTTTAAAAATTAGCTACGAATTGTGGGTGATTCAGTCAAGTGACTGATTCTCAATGGTCCAAATTAAGGATCCTGATAACTGAATACGGGAGTGACTGGAAAAGGGAAATGGAGAAAACAGATGGCCACAGTGCAAACCCAAGGTCAAGTGGGTCGTCCATTCATTCATTCACCCAGGCCTGAGTGCCACTGTATGACAGCCACCGATATGAACACCGAGACCCCCAGGCAGGCAGGCAGACTTGTTCTCCCGAGACGCATGGGTAAGATGAGACAGTGCGAGCCCTGCATGGAGAACCACATGGGCGCACTGGTGCCTGGGCAGCTGCCCTCTTTCAAAAGAGCCAGACCCCTCTCTGAGGAGCGCCACATGGAGATGTGGGCCACGTGCAGCTCACCCTGTGGAGACCAGGGGGTGTACTCCAGGAGAGGACACAGCAGAGCCACGTCCTAAGGAGCAGTGGCTTCATTACGCTTATGGGATGGAAAGACACTGGAGCAAAGAGTGCAGCACATTGCGGGCAGCTGACGGCAGACGCTGGGGTGGACACACAATGCTCTCTCCACCTGGGACAAGGTTGTGGGCTCTGGCTGCATGGCAGTGGCTAGGACATTGATGAGATCCAAGTCATACCTTTTAAAATCCCTCCAGTTGTTCTGTGGAAACAGACTGGGGTGTAACAGAGGCAGGCATGGAGACAGTCTCAGGCTCGTCACTGATGAGGGCCACCCTGCACACATCACCTGTGGAGGTAGTGGGTGTCTCTTCTCAAGATGACAGGGAAGGCCTGATACTAATTTAGAGTCCTTGTCTTAAGAGCTGGCAGCAATCACAAAAGAGCTAGTGCTTTGCAAAAAAAGAGCCGCTCTGTGTTTGAGCAGACGGCATCCTCGAGAAAGAGCTGAAGACAGAACAAATACCACCACAAGTAAAACATGGGGACATCTTCAAATATGATTCTTTTTTTTGAGGCGGAGTCTCGCTCTGTCGCCTGGGCTGGAGTACTGTGGCCGGATCTCAGCTCACTGCAAGCTCCGCCTCCCGGGTTCATGCCATTCTCCTGCCTCAGCCTCCCAGGTAGCTGGGACTACAGGCGCCCGCCACCTCGCCCGGCTAGTTTTTTTGTATTTTTTAGTAGAGACGGGGTTTCACCGTGTTAGCCAGGATGGTCTCGATCTCCTGACCTCGTGATCCGCCCGTCTCGGCCTCCCAAAGTGCTGGGATTACAGGCTTGAGCCACCGCGCCCAGCCCAAATATGATACTTAATTTACTAGTATGGAGTTGGCAGTGGGCCTGGAGTCACAATCCTTGAATCTCTGCCCTGGAATGAATCTTAGGTGTCATTTGGTACAAGTGAGCTATTACTAGTTGTGTCAATTTGGACAAACAACATGTAAGTTCTCTGAACTCAGCTTCCTGACTTCTGATTACAATAATAAAAAGTTACCTAATGGGGTTGTTGTGAGGACAAAGGGCGTGATGAGCTGGGGCCCAGCACAAGGCCTCGGTTACTTCCTCATGCCACAACCTCCCCAGCTTATTCTTTGTTCTCTGAGCCTCTTCAGTTAGACTTCTGAGACACTCGGCAACTTGGATAAAAAACAGGCCAAAACTTCAGTGCCGCTGAAGTTCCTTACTGGCTGTAGTCCATCTGTCCTCTGACAGATGAGGGAGAGGTCTGGGGAGGGGCTAAGCTGATGAAAATTTTAGCTGGGTTAAAATTTGGGAAGCTGGTTTAGAATGGCTGTCTTTTCTGCTCCAGTGTTAAGAATACTGCACTCAACCAGGCTGGCCTCATCCTGTCCCGGCCTCTCGCTGCCACCCGAGCTCCTGCCAGGTGTGCACGTCTGCCCACTACTCCGCCACCATAGCCTTCTCTCTCAAAGTCTAGCCAAGGGTCAGCGAGGTCATTCCAAGCCACTCTTGAACTTCACAGATTTCCTCCTCCCCGCGTGTCTACAAAGCCACAACCTAGGCTGTGCACAGAGCCATTTGCTGCACACACTCGTGTCGCCTGCTACTCCTCACGGGCCCCATCCCCAAAGGACCGTGAGCTCCTGGAGGCACACATTACACTTCCGCATCTTTCACAGAAGGCAGCAAAGATGCACACACACCCATGGGCAAAAGTACCCATAGATCAATCAGCTGCGCCTTGCAGCATCTTCTTTCTGGGCAGACTCCACGGTGAGAGGCTAACTAGAACACCCTGAGCATCAGGGACAGCTGAGCGAGGTTGGGTGGCTCCCTCTGCCAGGCCCCATCCTTGAGATCAAATGCGCTATCCAAAGAGCAGGTGTGTGGGAGAGGTGGAACAAAAGACTTGACAGCAAACAATCTGCCTGCCTTATCTAAACAGCATCCTAATTCTTCCACTCTTCCCTGACTCGGGAGTGCTTTTTACCAACATAGTAGAAGGGCCAGGCACCATGCAGGAGTCAGTCTTTCTTGGCTCACCTCTCTGGGCTCCTTCCTTGCTCCTTCTGACAGAGGTGCCCGTTTGTTCATCCTTGGGACAGCTGAAGTGACTAGGTCCTAACTGCATGGCATCCCTCTCCTGTATGACATCACTGTATAATCTCACAGCCATGCAATCTTCTATCAGTGTCAGGGTGTTTATGCCACCTTATAAAGATTACTGCCTCTCCTATTAATCTAGGCCCCCTCATTACTCTGGAATCTATAAGACTGCCTCCCACGAAGTCCCTGCAGCATCCTGTAGGAATGGGGACGGGGGTCATCAATGCAGGGTCCTCAGATGGCAGCCAGCCTGCCTCTGCCCATCATGATGGCTCTATCATCTGTGTGCAGAATTCTCTACTGTTTACCTTGTCAAGGTCTTTTCATTGTAAAAACTGGCACATGTTGCCAAAGACCAGGCCTTGAACACCACAGTAAATCAGATTGAGGCCCTGTGCAATGGTTCACAACCCACCAGAGAGAGATCAGAGAGATGCCAGAGAGGCGTTAACATAGGCCGCCTTGCAGGCACCTCCAAGAGCAAATGTCTGAGAACCCAGGGGCCTGGGACCCAGTTCCAACTGGCTGTCATCATCAACATGAGGCAAAATATATGACTTCTATGGATGTGCAAGTCCCCTTCTGTAAAGTAAAGACGAAAACCTCATCTTGTGTTCCTTTTATCTCAAGTTCACAGCCTGAGGTCAGAATACAAGTAAGTGTCCCTGAAGTCAGGGAAATGACTTGGGTAAATGCATGCCATTCTCATCAGCCTGGTGACGCTGGGAAATATTGATAGTAAGAGTCTTAGAGAAAGAGCAGTGGAGGGAGAGGGGCAAGAAAGGTTGGGAGAGGCATGATGGAAAAGATGCACATGGAAGAAGGCAGAAGGGGCCCAAAGGCGCCCAACTCAGATGGAAACACTGTCCAAGCCCAGTTTCTCCGTGGGGCCCGAGGCGCGGGGCGTCTCACCATCCTCGATGTCGTAGGCGTAGGCTGAGAGGCGCAGGGTGGTGGCGCAGTACTCGCACTTGAAGCAGCTCCGGTGGAAGAACTTGCCCTCGGCGCTCAGCCTCTCCATCACATAGACCCGCTTCTGGCAGAAGTAGCACGTGTCGCTGCCTCCCAGGTTCTGCGGGAACTCCTTCTTCAGGGAGCCCTGCAGGTGGCGGTCGGGAGGAAAGGGAGCACCTCAGGGAGTGCTGCACAGGCCCTCCTAGAGGCACAGCCTGGCGAGACAAAGCCAACCCTCACTAAGTGGTCTGCTTTGAGCCAGACTACTGACTGGCTACGGTCAACCGTGCTCTTGGCTCTGCCACAGAGTGACGGCACCACCACAGTCACTGCCTCCAGGTGCTGACAAGGAACACTGGGCACAACCGCGAAAGCCCAGGTCAGGCTGCCAGGGACGAGGGAGCCAGCATCACAGTGCCTCACACCAGACTTGAGTAATGCTATGATACAGCCTGGCGACGCTGGGGAATACTGATATGAAAGAGTCTTAGAGAAACAGCGATGGAAGGAGAGGGGCGACAAGGGTTGGGAGGGGCACGATGGAAAAGACGCACATGGAAGAAGGCAGGAAGGGGCCTGAGGGTCCCTAGCTCAAATGGAAACGCTGGCAGAGTCCTGTTCTGAGGGTAGCTGTATCTGTATCTATTCAGTGCTGATGTAGTTCACATGAATATATGTGGGTCCCTGGACTCACACAACAACTACTGCAATCTTAGAAATTTGGTTATCAAAATCCAGACAACCTCAAAAGCAATTACTGCATGGCATACACGGGCTACACAAGTTATAAGCGACTCAAGCACACAGGTGTGTTTCCCACGGCTGTGCTGGGTCTAGCTAGACAGTGCCTGGAGACATCTCTTACCAGTTCCTTCTTGTCTAGAAGGGCTTTGGGTTGTTCTTTCCTTTGAAGCTGATTGGCTATCTGCTCAGCCAATGAGCTCACTCCGCCCGTGTACATCTTTATATACTTCTATTGGTTGAAGGTTACAAAATGACCAGAATGAAGGAAAATGAGAAGGAAAAAAATACATAAATTAAGAAGACATGGGAAAAAAAGAAATCTCTGGAAAGTGCGATTTGAATACAAGGTGCAGCAGCAAACCATGCCAACACAGTGCTCACAGGCAGGGAAACCGGGTGGTAAGAAAAACATTGTGTCAGTGTCCACACAGGGGTACCAGCATAGACAGGACCGCTGCAGGGAAAGTGTCTTCCTCGGGAAGAACTGGGTCTCTCCCATCTCCGTGGAATGCACAATTCCAGGCAAGAGTGGTAGAAGGCAGGGCGAATGTGCACGGAGACGGGCAGGCAGGGCCTGGGTCCTGCGCAGCTAGGCTGCGTTCACAGAACTCGAGGGGCACCCCCGTGCACGCAGCGGTGCCCAGGGTGACACCACCTTTCACGGTCCAGGAGGCCATCTCCTCACTCAGAAGGAGCCATGCTCGCTCCTGCACAGGCCGCCTCCGTGTGGGTAGCGGACATCACTATCTCCTGCCTCCTGATGCTTGACCCCACAACGCCTGCCACAGGCAGCAAATGCTCCCAGGCTGTTTTGGAAGAAGCCTTCTCAGCCCATTCTCCCTGCTGATGGTATTGGGGGTCTGAGGGCAGCATGATGAGGCCCGTGTAGCCCATCCAGGTGCTGAGGCCAAAGCCTTCTAGACTGGGCTGGGCGTGTTGGCCACGAAGTGTGGCCATGCAGCCAAGCTGCTCCATCAGCCCAGGGAGGTGGGAATGTGTTCTAGGCCAGGAGGGATTACTTTAGAGGCTGAAGAAAGGTAAGAGAAAAAAACCCAACCAACTCAAGCCACTTTCTGGCAACACTGAAGAAACCACAGGAGAAACTTTCAGGTCTCCATCGTGAGCCGCCCTGCTCACACCTAAGCTGGGTGCCCAGGCAGCCCTGCCTTGACCTGTCCCGAGAGGAAGTCCTCTAGAGACTCCCACAACCAGGTCATCCTTCCATGCTGGAGATGGCCCCGCCACCACGTGGGTGGCGCTCCTCTCATGAACTTCATGGAGTAAGGGGGCTCCCTGCCCCCGGGGGGAACCCGACCCTAATTCTGACTCAGAAACTCACCATGAGCCATTATCCTGGGGATGCCAACAGCCCCCTTAGGGCATGGCCTGAACGGACAGACGCATAAGGCCTCGTGTGAGGAATAATCACAGAAGCACCGGGCAGGGGGAAGCAGGCGCTCGGGGGACTCACAGATGCACACATGAGGAAGCCGTTCTTGCGGCTCAGCTCAAGGCTCAGCTGAGCTGAAGAAGCAATTATAGTTTTTAATTCAAAAATAAGATTCCCAAGGATTGGTGCCATTTGCCCATTAACTTCACAGATTATACCTATTAGTGGCCAAGACAAACATGTGGCTCTTAGATCTAAACCTTCTTTAGGCACACTAAGGAAGCTTAGACAGACACCAGGAAGGGCTGAGCAGATAACTTAATAGCTGACACTGAGAGAGCAGAAAATGGCATTTCTGTCATTCTGCAGCAGACACACGGGAGGGCAGTGTGGGCCAGATGCCAAGTGTGAGGCCAGGACACCAAGCCAGCCCTGGGCCCTCACTGCTCAGCCAGGACCCTTCTCTCCTGAACTAAACCATCAACCTCAGCAGTGACAGTCTGGGGCTGCCCACGCAAAGGCATCTGCCACATTCAGTTCTCAGCAAGTCGGCAACACTGACGAGCATCCCTGCAAGAGAGGTGAAGGCTCAAGTTCTACTTGTTTCTGGCATGAAAAGTAGTGGTTTCCTTCTCATTCCTCTTAAAAAGTAGCAGAAGTGTAGCAATTGCAGGATCGATCCTGCTGCACACTACATGTGTACATATGCTACCATGCACATATGCCGGGAGGTCCGGCATCAACCCAGGATGGGAAATACCAACAGGAGTGGCAAAGAGACCTTCCAATCTCTCTAGTAACTCTACAACTGGACCAGCGCTACTTCAGGTGACAGCCGTGTTCATTCCTCAAATGATGACAACAGGCAGCCAGAATACTGCATGGTCACCCCTCCCCTGAGGTGATTTAATTACACTGTGGTTCCTACTTTGTAACATATACTATTTTGGAAGACGTGAAGTTAAAAAAGCCAGGGGCCGAAAAACGTTTATTATTATTTGATATAGTTGAAATAGCGTCAAAGCCGGTTCACACTGACAGACCTGGATGTGCCAAATACAGTTGGAAGAAAGCCAGCAGCCACTTTAGCTGAGGAGTGTGCCACAGCCCTCACACACCAGACCGACATACGCAGACAGCAACACATGCAGCCGGCTCCCTACAGGAGACAGGCCCAAGTGAGGAACCCTGCAACCTCCTGGGGCACATGACACTCGCAAAAGTGAAGTGAGTGGAGGCTTCAGAGGGCAGAGTTTTAGTGAGTCCTAGGCCATGCTACCTGTCGGAGGGAGTCGGAGGAGGGAGAGGCGGGGCGGGCAGAGGAGCGGAGACTAAGAGAAAGCTCCCACTGGTCGACAAAAAATCGACGAGGAGGTTCAGGCTCTGGCTATAAAATACAAGATGGAGAAAAACAAAATTAAAGGAAATGTTAAGTCACACACTGACCTCTGAACATAAGATGATTGGCAGTTGTACAGCCTTTCACTCTAGACCTTTATCTAAATACCATGTGTACTAAAAAAAAGTAGCTCCCAGAAGCATAAGTGGCCCATGCAAGGCTTCCGTTTTGCTTTTATCTGTCCTTCCCTCATGCTTGCAGCAGAGCACGCCCTGGAACGCAGTCCCGCAGCTGTGGGCCACCCAGCACAGCCTCGCCCTCCCTCTGTGTGGGTAAGGAGGGGAGGGAGCGGGGGTCTTGTTGACTCACATGCTCTGTGCTCTGCAGAGAGCAACCCCCGGCCTGAGCTGGGATTTCTCCTGGGCAAAAAGATTCTCCCACCACCCCATCACTCCATTGGCCTTAGAAGTAGCAGGCAGCGGAGACAGCAAATCGAGTGAAGCTTGCTCCTTCTACAGAAGGGCCAGAAATGCAGCATCTCTTCCTTCCACTAGTGCTCAGAGAGGCTCTGCTTGCCAAGGAGGCAGCTGAATCCCAAGCAAAGATGAGGAGAAAAGGCTTGAGCCCAAGACCTCTGCAGATTGCACATAGCACATGTAACAAAACTGAGCAAAGGTCTTCCTTAGCCGTGGGCCCATGCAGCTAGGAACCCAGTCCCCAGAGAGTGAGGCAGTGACTGAAAGCTTTGGCAACCAGTAACTGCTGAGTTTCCCACCAGGTTCAGAATGAACTATTTACAGGAGGGAAGGACAGCATTAACTCATGGTACGAGGAAGTCGTCTGCTCCTCCAGCTCCAAGTCAGATCGGTCACACTCTCTACCTCAGTCACAACGTGCACTTCATAGCTCCGTGGAGTGGCAACATGGAGTGGCAGTTACCTGGTACTTCAACAGCCTCTGCTTCAGACACTTCGCCAGCTCCCTGGCCCTGGGCTCAGCAACACAGGACCCAGAGGGAGCTGGGGAGGACGGCTGTAATCACCACCCGCCAGAAGGAAGCAAGAGGAAGACTCAGTAGCCTCCTGGGGGGCAGAGCAGTCACAGCCAAGGGGAGGAGTGGGAGGCTGGGTAGAGGTGGGCAGAGAGCAGGTGAGTACACATGCAGGGTTATGGAGGACGGCGGCAAAGTCCAAGAAAAGAACTTAAGTCCTCAAAAGTATCCAATCTGGAGCCCTGCACTGAGGAGTGCAGAAACCAGCTCAGAGGGAAAAAGAGAGAATCATCTCTGCAAACTATTGCCTCCTGAGCTCAAAACCCGACCTCTTCCCCTCTCTGCACAGCAGCCCTAAACTTCAAATTGTTTCTCACTGCCAATCTCTCCTATTCAACATGCTTCCCTCCCTTCTTTTTTTTTGAGACGGAGTCTCACTCGGTCGCCCAGGCTGGAGTGCAGTGGCGCTATCTCGGCTCACTGCAAGCTCCACCTCCCGGGTTCACGCCATTCTCCTGCCTCAGCCTCCCGAGTAGCTGGGACTACAGGTGCCCGCCACCTCGCCCGGCTAATTTTTTTGTATTTTTATTAGAGATGGGGTTTCACCGTGTTAGCCAGGGTGGTCTTGATCTCCTGACTTCATGATCCGCCAACAACCTTGGCCTCCCAAAGTGCTGGGATTAGAGGCGTGAGCCACCGCGCCCGGCCTTCCCCTCCCTTCTTCTTTAAGGCACTGTTTCATTAAACAGTATCAGTCTCTCACTAAATATGCAATCCCCCAAATGGAGGGCACTGTCCTGCTCAAAGAAAAGGGCTGTTTTCCTTTTTGAGGGGACACAGCCTGGGAAGAAGGGAGAAAGAGGCTGGGCACACAGCGCCGTGGGAGAGCAGCCCCAAAAAGGGTAAGCACAGTGGGGCGAGGCCATGGAAAGGGGATGGGGAAGACGCTCACCTCCAGCCCAGTCTCCTCTCCCCGACCCAGCACCAGGTTCAGGCAGCACACACACTGCCCGCTGCTAGCCTGGTGAGAGGGTGCAGGAAGATGGCACTATGATTAGCTCCTATCGGGTCCGAGGGGCAACCTAATTTACTGCTTGGCCATAACTGCATTTCTCAGAGAGCAAAGGCAGAAGGGGAGTTAAAAACCAAAATGGCTTTTGTGAGATTAACAACTAGAGATGATTCTTCCCAGTAGCTGCAGAGCTACAGCCACTCGGAGATCTTTACGGGTACGAACAACAAGAACAAGTTTCCTAAAGTAAGCCAGCTTCTTTAACTGGGCATCTCGGCTATCCCTCACATTATATGACGGCCAGCTGCAATCAGTAACTTCCCCCTTAGTTTTCAGAAAAGACTAAAGCTTTCCACGGGTACAGCCCCATTTTGCCATCACCTACCTTTCTCCCCCTCATTCTCACCCTACTGGAAAAATCCTCACGCTGGTAAGAGCTTTGGCTCTCTTAGGATTTCCACTTCAAGATCCGTGACTGTTGAATGCCACTTGAATACTGATCTAGACCTTTTCCCTAAGAAGTTGTATCTGACGGTCCAAGGCTACTACTCTACCACTGGCACATATTTTGGGGGTAGAAATAGCATGGTCTTGGAAGGGGAACAGTGGGCAGAAATGGGAAGTCACTAAGGCCCTTTACCAGAACACACACACTTAGGGTCAGCATCCCATCTGAATGCCAGATGAGTGCCTGCTTTACAGCGAATGCTATCTGCACTGCTCAACACTGCTAGCAAAAATAATTCTGGCTCTTGGCTGGGTGACAAGAGTGTGCAAAAAGCAAGGGGAGGGGGCCGTCCCCCACATCCCCTCCCGCTGCCCCACCACCACAGCGTGCCCCGTCTGTCTGGCTCTCAGCATCCCATGCCACGGGTTCATGCTCTTTTACCCTCTCACGGTGGGGGCTCTGCTTGCCACGGTTGTCAGCATCAAGATCCCTGTATGTCTGTTGGCAATAAAGTAGAAACTTAAGCTCCATGCATAATGCTCTGTTTGGACCTACTAAGCAACAGTGGGAAATTCAGGGGCAGAAATTCAGAGTTCAACACATATCCCCTTCCCCTACTAACCCCATTCCCAGGTAACCGTAATCCCATCCATATCAAATCCCACGACACAAGGCCAACCTTCTGCACAGCCATTCTGCCCCCGCCGGCCTCCAGTGAGGCCAGCTACACAGATCAATAACGAACTATGGTTAGTACAAACGTGGAACAAGCATACTTCTTTCACACAGTGGCATAAGATCAGAGGCATCAAATAGAAGGTTTAGGAGAGGCAGGTTAAAAGGGTGACACATTCCACAACAAGACATTTTAGAAAGGAAAGGTGGGGAGGTGGAAATTGGCTAGAATAAATGACTAAGACAGCAGTCCAGAGGAAACTCCAGAGTGGGGAGTGGTCCCTGAATAGGAGCATCGGGCCAAAGAATAATTTACTAAAGGGAGAAGTGAATGTGTTTCTGGTGAATGGACAGGAAGGTATATGTGAGAGGGTAGAGACCTGTAGGTAGGGACATGGCCTTGCTCATCTGAGGAGCCAGGAGCTGCACTCACAGGACCAGGGAAGGCTGCTTGCATTACTCTTTGGCTGGCTGAGGGTTCGCCTTACAGCTGTGTGCCAGTGGAAAAACAGTCCCAAGGCCTCTGACGTGGCTGCTCCTATCCAGCACCCGTGAGCATAATGTCTCTGCGGGCAGGGGGAGGCCAGAGCGTGGCCCCGGTCCCACAAGCCAGATTCCAGTTTGGCTACGGGGCCGCTCCTGAATGTTCTGCCTGGTGTGCGAGTGCAGCGGGGAGGAGTGTTTGTTGGAAGACGCTGAAGGGGCAAGAGGTAGAGCTCCCAGAATCAGAAGGAACGAAACTCACGTGGAGAAGCCCTGTGGCAGCGCCCGAAGGCCTTACCCCACCTCACTGTGCACTGAGCGCTTACTATGCGGCTCAGACACGTGACACGGCCTCTCCACCCTATGCTTCAGTCTCCTCCCTGGTAAAACGGAGCCAATAATAGCACCTGCCTCACAGTGTTACTGTGAGAACTGATGGAGACATGGCTTGAGAAGAATTGAGTGTGCTTCCCAGGAGACAGCGGGTGCTGAGGACGGCTAGCTCTGGTATAGATGAAGGCACCCAGCAGCTGCTCAATCTGCAATGGCTCAGTTCTGAGAACCATGGACACAGGTGGGGCCTTTAAAATCAGTCTCGTTACTACGGTCACTTTAAATAGGCCACCTTAGGTGGGAAAATGTCTTTCCATAGATCCTGCTCTTGAAACTCACATTTTATTTTATAGAAACATACCATGAAGGTCAACAATGCCATCCTACAAACATGCCACAGACACATGGCCGTCCTCACTGCCTGCTGTTCTCACCAGCCACAGCTGCAGCTGGCTACCGGGCCGCTCCTGAATGTTCTGCCTGGTGTGTGAGTACAGCGGGGAGGAGTGTTTGTTGGAAGATGCTGAATGGGCAAGAGGCAGAGCTCCCAGAATCCGAAGGAACGAAACTCACGTGGAGAAGCCCTGTGGCAGCGCCCGAAGGCCTTACCCCACCTCACTGTGCAGCGAGACAAAAGGGCTGCCTTCAGTGGGGTTTCAGAAAAACAGGCTGCTCTTAGGGCTTCCGGGCCTCGGATGTGTGGCAAACACCAATTACAGCTGAACTTCTAGTTCATGGTGGGACAGTCGTGTTTCCATGATGTGGGTGGGACTGACCAGGGTCAGGTGTGAATGTAGGATGCACCATCTTGAGGGCCATAAAAGTTGCTTCCACCATAAACGGTTTCTACGCATGGCCTTTCTTCTTGACAGTTACTGCTGATAAGAGGGAAACTGACTTGGTCTCTACACTAGCCACCTACACAGACAGGCAGGGAGACAGAGACAGGACCACGGAGCATGCAGAGAGGATCACCTGCTGGCTGCCACGCGCCCGACAGGGAGGTGGAGTAGGGGGAGGAGACAGGGTGATCACTTTTTTGGGGCAGGTCCGAGAACACTCCTTTTCCCGTTGCTTTTACACCAACAGACACAAACAGAGAGAACATTATTCAAATAGTGGCCACGTGGAGGCTGGTTCTGGGAGGACTGAAGGGTGTTTGTCAGAAGCACCCCAGGGAGGCCTTTCCTTGCCCCTTCATCCTCAGAGGACAGCCCAGTGGTCTCCCGTGGGCCCCCAGGTGGGACATGCACCCTCTGCTAGGCACAGCCACAGAGGTGATCTGCGGGACTGGGGAGAACCAGCAGCGCAGCACCTTCCAGGTGCCAGGGAACAACAGTTTTCTCAGGGAAGCCGGGGATATAAGAAATAGGCTTGTTGATGAGTAGAGAGAAACGGCAAACAGGCCAACCACCAAGAGGGGACACAGAGACCCCCTCTCAAGGGCTTGGTCATGTGCATCCAATACAGCGAAGCAGCAGCCTCTTCAGGGCACAGCTGTGACAGTGGCTGGCACTGCTGCCCTCCCCTCAGTCCCTGCACTCACGGAGGCTCAAAGGGCTTCAGGAAACTAACAAGGAAATGCAAGAAAGGCAGGAGCATTATATCAAAATTAAAGGTGTCTCACTAACATTCAAATGCCATATACACGTCCCTGGCTTTTCCCTCATTCTGCCCCCTCACCGTATTCCCTTCGAGAGTCTGTCTACGATTTACAAAGCCCCAAAGTCCCTGGTATTTGAGAAACAACCACACATTCCCAGGCCTCTCGGGTATCTTCCAGGGAAACTCTCATCTCCCCGTGCCCAGGGCAGCATGCAGGGAGCGGGGGAACAGGGAAGGCGCAAGGCCTGGGGAAACAGCCCCGTACTCGCTCAGAGCTCCCGTGACAATCTACTTCCAAACTAGGGCTGGTTAACGCACAGAGTTTGCCTTCAGGATGTGTTTCTGAGATCAAAAGGCAAAAGGATGGGGAAGGGAAGAGCCACAGTGCTTACAAAGGAAGGAAATGAAGGGAAGCAGGCTGAGCTGCCATTATTTTTCCTCTTCCATACGATGACCTAGGCTGAAGGTGGCCCTTCTGTCAACTCAGCTATCACTGCCCTGCCAGGCAATGCCCTCCTGCCTCTGAACCACCTCCAGAGAAGCATTATGAGTCACAATGGAGTGCTGGCAGTCAGCCCCGCTTCCTGAAGGGAGATACGGAGGGCCAGCCATGGGAGGCATCGGACGCAGGGCCCGGGTACCACTGGGGTTCCTCTGTCCCAGGTTTCTGCAAGTATCCGACACTGCAACTCCGACTCTTTCAGGAGATAAATTTAGAAGGCCCAAATTCATGATTCAGAGCTGGGAAAGTTCTATGTGAATACTATACATTTCACATGGACATAAGAACTGTGAGTTTTGGTTCATAGTGCTACTTCCCTGCCACCTGGTAAATTCGCAGATCCCTACTGGATATCCCCTAAGGTAGCAAAGAACCTAACGGGATTCTCACCGCTAACGATTTCTCACCAATCAAGTCTCATTTATACATCTGCCCAGCTACTGTCTCCAACTGTAATCTCTGGTGCCCATCCCACAGAACCTGCGTTTGACTTTCATGTCTCCTATTCTGCCATGACCATACTGACTCAGGTGACAAGTTGCGCTGGCAGGGACTACCAACATTCTCCAGGGAGCATGCTTCCAGCGGCCCTCAGCACCATTCCAGCCATAGCCACCCGTTCCCCCACTTGCCTGCGTTACTCCTGATCTCCCTCTCCCTCTGCTCCTCCCACCTCAGGCACCTGTTATGAATACTGTAAGAGGTTTTGGAATCCAATTTCGAGTTCACTTTCCCCTTCAACAGATTCTCAACTAAACATCATCTTTCAAATCATATCTTCCAACTAGACATCAAGGCAAAGGTTAAGAAAATAAAATGCAAGTAAATTTCCAATTAGATTTTTCAGAAGACCTCCCTCACGCACAGAGAAAGGGTGAATTTGTCTTCTGTTGTGAGTTTGGACATTGCTCTCAAAATTCCATCTCAGCCTTTTGGGCCCTGTCTTTAATGTGCTATGTTACAAAAGAATGGTTAGAAAGGAACGTTTTTGCCGAAATGTAAGTAACTTAAATAAAACCCAACTCACCACCCCTCAGCATCTCCTGACAAAAAAGTCACTTTATAGCCCAGGAGGCTGGGGAGACCGACTACGGAAGGCGCTGATGGCATCCAGGGCCAGCTCATGGCCCTCTCAGCATCTCAGCAGACCTAAATGATATCAGACTACAAGGCAGCCGACCCTGGCTCCACTCGAGAGCAGGGACTTGCTCATCTGTGACATGGAGGAACCACAGTCAGGGCTCTCAATTCCTCTGCTGGGTTTTCTCTTAGAAAGTGCACGCCATCACCTGCCCTATTCTGTACCACTTAGGATACGCAGTTTTCCGGGAGATCCTGCCAAGGTTTTAGTGAAAATTTCCAAAAACATTAATTTAAATGTAGAGAGAACACCAATAAAACATCCAGGAATACTTTCACCCAGGATTTAAAACAAACACAAACTCATAGTTCCAGACTATTTTCCTGGATAACATTTTCCCATTTAAAAGGCTCCACGCCCCAACTCTCAGGCTTGACATACTCAGAATTCTCTCTCCCAGGGTCACGAGGAGACATGCTGGAAAAAAGTCAGCTTGAGACAAATGGACAACAGCAAACCCAAGAGCTCGGGTACCCCTAGGTGAGCCGCCTACCACACCGCTTCAGTGAGTTTCAAACCAAATCAACAGTCTCCCTGTTAACGCTTTCTCAAATCCCCAGGAGTTACATAAATCATGCAGTCAATCAGTCCTGCCTGCTCAATGTTTTCCCAAAGCTACTACTCGAATGAGCAGAGACTTCCGGCCCTCATGAGCTGAAATTCCAGAGCACAGGCCTGAACCCTGGCTGGCTCAAGAGGAGGGTGGGAAGGCCTGGAGAGACAGCACCCATCCTGGCCCTGGCAGTTCCTTTACCTGTTTCCACTGCAGGGTGGGGGCAGGGCGAACCTGCCCAGGCAGGCAGCAGGACGGCTGGCTGGCCCCACGCTCTTGTGTCAGCTGGGACACACAGGCCAAGTGTGGGTGGGGACAGGACATGGAGACAAAACAAAATAAAAGTACATTAAGGTGGGAGAAGAACAGAAAGAACTCACAGGGGACAGTCCCACACCTGTGAACTGTGGGGAAGAGGGAGGATTCATTCTTAGAAAGTTACACTTCTAAAGCAAAGCAAACAGCCTCCCCCAAACCAAAAGCAAATGCAAAATAACAGAAAAAGGAAAACAGAAGCTGTAACACGCATCATCTCTTTTCCAAGCTAAATGTTCTCTGAGTCGAAACCACTAATTCTGATTTGGAAAACTAATATTCCCATCCAAAATGAGGAAAGCAACCTTCTCTTAGAGGCAACCTTCCTCTAATGGGCAGCTTTCCAGCCTTCCCAAGGCAGGGGAACCTGGGGCTGCCAGAGCCTCCAGACAACCTCAACTGTTCATCAATGAATATCATCACCTTTTCTGTGAGCCACAGCATGAAAAGACTGGTGTGCAAAGACTAGATGTGGCAGGTAGTTAATTATGGCCAGACTCCAAGCAAAGCTGCTTCCACCCATCTGGTCCATAGGAAGAATGGCTGATGGGCATGGAGAAGACAAAGAGAGTGAAGGGAAATTCAGAGAAGGGGCCGCTGCCCTCCGGCTGCTCTCTCCAGTTATCATGGAGATTATGAGACACTTTCAGTGTGAATCTCCAAAATCCCAGCCCCACTTCTTGTAATAAGTCAGAGTGACTTTTAGACAAGCAAGGGGAGAGACACACCCTAACAAAGACACCCCAAGCCACAAACTGCTGCCATGCACTCTCATGCATGGTGTGTGGGAGTGCCACTTAGCACTCAATGCTCATATGCCTAGGAAAATATCCCGGGAAACAGCTGCAACACACAAAAGCAGCTTTATCATAGAACGTTTATCTCTGTATCTTATCATGAAAGATGAGAAACAACTCGAACACCCAACACTAGAGCAACAGCTAAGAGAAGCCTGATGCCCACACATTCTAGAAGGTGCTTGTAAAGAGTCAGGGACAACATGGGAATGCCTAAGGTGAAATGAAAAAAGGAGAATCGAAAAGTGTATGTTAAGAATGACCTTATCTACAAAAACAAGAATACACTGAAAAAAAAGACCAGAAAGAAGGGCAGGAAAAAATTAATTAATAGAATCACAGGTGGCTTCATTACCTTTACTGTACTTCTCAGCATGTTCCTCAGTAAGTGTGTACTTCTCTAAATTTAAATATATCTGCAAACGTGCACAGATGTACAGGTATATGAATACAGATTGTTTTAGACCCCTCTGCTGATTCTTGTCAGGGGACAACCCAGGTCGGAATGCTGAGGACAGAGGGACCCTCAGAGCCTGAAGCAAGCAGATAAAGGGCTCTTCTCTGCTGCAGTCAGGCAAGGGAAAGCCAGACGCCCGTCTTGAGCCCGTGAATCCCAGGGTCTGTGACACAGCCCATCTCAATGGACAGAAAAGACCCCCCCTTCTTGTGTGGCCTGACCACATCGGTGTGGGTGAGGCACGGGTTGGGTTTACCTGTCTCCGTGTGCCGACAGACTGTGCGGGTGCATTCTCTTCAAATTTGGCCAGCAGCTGGGTCGCCATGTACTTCACTTTGTTCTGGTTCCCAACGGCAACGTCCATCCTCCTGTCTGTCAGAGTGCTCACCAGGGTCGGTCTTTCTCCTCTATGGCCCCGGGGAGCTTCCTCCTGGTCAATACCAACCCCAAAGAACCCGACACTGTGACAGGAGGCTCCCCCCATGTCCCTCCCTCACAGAAGTGCGCTCAGGACCTGGCACGGGGGCTAGTGGTCTGGCTCAGCTCTCAAAGCTCCCGTGTCCACAAGGGGACAGCAAGTCTCAAGCTAAGGCCATATAAAGAGTACTGGGACCTGGCCGGGCGCGGTGGCTCAGGCCTGTAATCCCAGCACTTTGGGAGGCCGAGGCGGGTGGATCACTTGAAGTCAGGAGTTTGAGACCAGCCTGGTTAGCATGGTAAAACCCCATCTCTACTAAAAATACAAAAATTAGCAGGACATGGTGGTGCACACCTGTAATCCCAGCTACTTGGGAGGCTGAGGCATGAGAATCGCTTGAACACTGGAGGTGGAGGCTGCAGTGAGCCGAGATTGCACCACTACACTCCAGCCTGGGTAATAGAGCCAAACTCTGTCTCAAAATAAACAAACAAACAAACAAACAAATAAATAAATAAATAAATAAATAACAAAAATT
>NW_012115622.1:580499-591673 GCF_000951035.1 Colobus angolensis palliatus | reverse complement strand
CTTCAAATTATCACAACTCCTCTCCAGCAAGGGCAAAAAAAAAAAAAAAAAAGAATAAAAGAAAAGAAAAAGCCCAGCAGAAATTCTCATAAAGGATGAATAGGAAAAGACCTGGCAATACCATTGTGGAAACGAAGGATTTTAACCAAAAAGGGCTATTCCACATGACCATTCTAGCAATTCCCCAAGTGAATCTCACCTCCTCTGATTGACTGGTCTTTCTCCTCTTCCCAGCACCATCCAAGTCCTTTTCCTTTTTATCCTGTACCAAGGGAGAAGGGAAACTGCATTATTCTAGCCACACATACCTTGCCATTAGCTTTGCAGCTGGTCGAGAGACTCCTGCACATACCTTGGGAGAACGCTTTCGAGAGATGGTCTGGCCAAGTTTGCTTAGGAAGGAGATAGGGGATCTGGTGCTGGCTATCAGGACTGCTTTCTCCTCCGCATTTAGGTCCAAGGTGTCTGGGAACAGAAACCAGAGATGTTCAAGCACAGCCCTTGAGGGCACTGCAAAATCCCGACCAAAACTACTCTCCCTTATGGATGGTTCGCAGAGCCTCAGAAAGGTCTAAAGGTTCACCAGCTATGACAACACGTGGCCTCAGCAGGAAACTCCACGGAGGAAATGCATACTTGGGTATGGACACTGAGCCTTCTTTTTTTCATCCACATCAACAAAAATGACTCTTCTTCCCAATCTGCTTCAGTTACCAAAACCTGCACTTTTGCTTTTCAGAATTTAGAAGCTGGCTGTGATTGTTAGTTACAGCAGAGTACTGAAGGCTCGTTTTTGTGATAAAAATTTCAGGACAGACAGGGAGGGAGGGAGAGAGAAAAGCAGAGAGGCGATAAACTCAGGGTTCCTGGTTTTAGTGTATGCAGATGCCACGCTCTGAGCTGCACACAGACAGGGGTGGCACTGAATGGGTACATCAGTGTTAGAGCTGTGGCTTTCTGTTGTAAGAATGGCATGGCTAACCAGGAAAAGCCACAGATCCCTACAAGAATACATGGGCTGGAAAGTACTGGAAGGTGGTAACACAAGTTTTTTGGATTTCAATGTTTCATTAACAACAACAGTAATTTTTAAAATAGTCACTAATTCATAGTAAATCACTAACATTTATTAAGTACTTCCATTGGCCAAACATCCTTCTTGGCACATCACAATGTAATTATACATATTATCTCCATTTTACACCCATTATCCCATTTTACAAGACAGGTTGACAGAAAGTGAGACACAGGAAAATTTAGTAACTTGCCTAAGGCCAAGAGTGGAAGCCTGGGATACTGTAAATCCAGGTCAGACCCCACAGCCAACACTCTAGCCTCATGCTACACTTACTCTAAGCGACAATTAATGACAACAGGAATATTTTTTGTAGCACTATGAGAGTCTGAGGCAGCAAGCTGAGGGCCAAGCAAAGACTTTGGGAAGTGCTAAGAGGTAGGAGTAGAAAGAAGCCAGAGAAGGCACAGTGACAGGAGAAAGAAGGGGGACAAGTGTGGTTCAGGATCACAGACATGGAGGAGACGAGAGAATTCCAAGAAAAGGGACATCATTCTCTGGCGCCCAACAATGCAGAAAAGCAAGTGCGTGAGAGACGGGAACTGAGAAAAGAGTTAGGAGGTGGGAATCCTCCTCACTGGGGAACAGCTGCGGTAGCGCAGTATGAAGAGAAGCCGGATTATAACCTGTTACGAAGTTTGGGCCGTGCAGAAGCAGAGGCCACAAGCACAAACCACTTCTTCAAAAAGGCTGGCTCTGAGCGCACAAGCACTAGAAGGTGGTGGAGTCATGGAAAAAGACTTAGTACAGGAACGATTTCTGCATTTTTATAAATGCAGCAAGAAAGATTTGGGAAAGAATGAGGGGTTGAGAACATACTACTAGAGAAGGGAAATATAATGAAGCAAAGCTCCAGAGATTTCCCTGACAGCTAACTGGTAAAAACACAGAGTAACTTTGTGTTTGGCGGCACTGCTGAGGGACAGTCGAGAGGAAGGAAGGAAGAGCCAGGCCACGGCACAGCAGCGGGGGCCGTGCAGCAGCTCCTCCCAGGCCTTACCACTAGAGGGGAGGGAGTCCTTAAACATCTCGTAGAACTGAGTCAGGTACATCACCATGGACAGCTTATCGGGCTCCCCCACGGAGGCCATTTCTTTGCCTGTCATGATGGGAGAAATGCCCAACTCCTTCTCAGCAATGTCAAAGGCCAGTTGGTTATTCTTCTCCACATTTTGCTCATCCAAAGAATCAAAATCTCTGAGAAACAGGACAAGGAAAACGTATCAAGATAGGCTGACTGTCCTTAAACAGAAACACGGTATCCTGGAGTCATCGTCCTTTCTCTGTTTTCAGCTAAAATCCAGGGTGCTGTGCATCATGGACATCTGCGAACAAACCTGTTTTATATCACCTCTTGTTCTTTTTCTTTTTACTAAAGAAAAGCAAAGTAACCTCAGGAAGTGATGAAAGGTTTACCCACCAAAGGAAAAACAAAGGGAAAAAGTTGAAAAACTACTCTCATTTTTCTGGTAACACAAATTTACTACTAAAATGTGAGCTTGAGAATAGGAACTGGCTGGGCACAGTGGTTCACACCTGTGATCCCAACACTTTGGAAGGGTGAGGCAGCAGAATTGCTTGAGCCCAGGAGCTCAATTTAAATTAAAAATTTAATTCAAATTAAAAATTAGCTAGGCATGGCGGCATGTGCCTATAGTCCTAGCTAAGTGGGAGGCTGAGGCAGGAGAATCACTTGAGCCTGCAAGTTCAAGGTTGCAATGAGCTATGACTGTGCCACTGCCCTCTATCCCAAGAAATAGGGCGGGACCCTGTCTCTAAAAATAAAAATAAAAAATAATAGGAACTATCTTATCTTCAACATATTTTGATCCTTGCGTATGGCCCATCCATATTAAACTAATGTGAAAACATGATACATCTCTTATTTGGATCAGATTACCCCTACAGGCCTGGGACTGTCACCCACCATGGCCCTTAGACCCCACGAGCTGTTAAGGTACTAAATCAGCTCTGATAAATCTTAGCCTTCTCCTGGAGGGGAAATTCCAAAATCCTCCTCAGAAAATTTTTCCATTGCTAAATTTTCTATTTAGATTAATGGCCATTTCCTACTGGGTTTAAGCCTCTTGCTTTTCAGAAGACTGATCGCATTCTTCTTTACAAGACTTCAGGCTAACCCAGCAGCCCTTATTCTGTGTTAACCTAGGACCCCACGGCATTTTCCACTTTCTCAAACTCCCCCTCACTGTAGGTTCAGCCTCTGAAACTATGACCTCACTGCTGCTGAACAGTGCCGCGCTGTCTCTGTGCTGCTTTGCCTTCCTAGAAGACGGTCCCCTAATCTTCTCCCGGTGCCCCTCCACCCCCACCTGCTAGGCTCCCTCAACCACTTCTGCCTGTTCCATTCGGAACAGAGCTGACTCACCTGCCCATCCTCTGCCACTGATTACAATCTTTCCCAAGCTGCTCTTCCTTGCCCCACCCCCTTTCTTTGGCGGGAGTGAATAAGCCCTATTCTTACTTACTTGTTATCAACTTCTGGGTGAGCTAAGTGACAGGAGCAGTAGAGGTCACTTACCTCCATCCAAGCACACCAGAAATCCCCAGTGGTAATCCACACTGCACAAGGCTATTTTTACCAGCTCTTGCCTCGTCAGTTTATAACCATCATATAAATAGCAACTATATCTTGCAGGATTCTTTAAGCAATCATTAAACAAAACAAACAGAAACTGGCCTCTTAAGTGGACCTCACGATGGAAAGGACAGGAAACCAAAATAACGCAACATGCTCTGCTTCTGAATCCTTCTGTCTGGCTTCTGTGGTAACAAATGCCAAAGGGGGAACCTAAGTGTGCTGGCCTCCACAGCTGACCTGGGATCACCCTAGAGTGCTGATTCTGTAGACAGGTGAGTGGAGAATGGCCAAAGGAGATGTCACTGGGATAGGTGGGTAGGACAACAGAGTATGTCTGTAAAAAATGCAGTCTTTAACACAGAGAAAATACCAATGAACCATCATGAATTGGTTAAGTGTTCATGATGTTTTGCTTTGTTAGTAGTGACACATTTGCCTTGAGCTGGCCAAATGTTCTAGCCAGGTTTCCCTTGTGACCCACAGAATTTGAGAAATAGCTAGGTCGGGCGCGGTGGCTCACGCCTGTAATCCCAGCACTTTGGGAGGCCGAGGTGGGTGGATCACAAGGTCAGGAGATCGAGACCATCCTGGCTAACACGGAGAAACCCCATCTCTACTAAAAATACAAAAAATTAGCCAGGCGTGGTGGCGGGTGCCTGTAGTCCCAGTTACTCCAGAGGCTGAGGCAGGAGAATGGCATGAACCCGGGAGGTAGAGCTTGAAGTGAGCCGAGATGGCGCCACTGCACTCCAGCTTAGAGGACAAAGCGAGACTCCATCTCAAAAAAAAAAAAAAAAAAGATTTTGAGAGATAGCTGGCCGAAATGAAGAGTTCAATCGGGGTCAATAAACAGAGTTTTCCTCTGTGTGAAGCTAACAGGCCCAGGTGGGTGTCCAAACCAGTTTTTGACTTATCAGTGTTGTGATTTTTCAAACTCAGCTATAGGAGTGCAAAAGGCTTATTGGAAAAAAATAAAAATAAAAATCATTCCTGGGTTGAGCTATATAATACATGACATACAGAGTTTCAAATATAGTGAAATCAAAATCACTGCCTTCTAGAGAAAGTATCATACTATGAACCTCATTCTAGGAAAAAGGACAAAATGTTACTTGATAACAGAGTGGTCTGACATCCTTGGGGAATATTAAAAAAATACAAAGTTTGATCACAACTTACATCAGGTCCGGGCGGTATCTATGGATAATTGCACAAAGGGCCAAGCCACTTTTCCAAGACATGGTGAGATCTGTCACGTTTACCCCTGCGTAGCCATCTGTCTGCCTCTGGCACCAACCCAGCAGTTTGCTTGAACGAGCTACAGACTCTAAAACAACAAAACACATTATTCTTGGAGGTGTGGTCACCTGGTAACGCTGACAGAGAATCCTCTTTGCAGGACACATGTCCACTTTGAAAAATTACTGAGGGTAGGGACAAAACAGTCAACACTAGTTTCCCTTCAAAGAAAACAGTTAGGAATAAGGTTATGCAAATGGCATCATGACAGTGAATTCTAAGAAAAGAAACCACTAGTTTATCCAGACTCTAAGGTCAATGTCCACCCCGCAGCACCCTGAAGGACCACAGCCTGACAGCCGCAGCCCGCTGTCCCTGCGGCACTGAGGTGGAGGAGCGCCACCTACTGTGTGGCCAGCCTGGCTTGCAGCAGCTCTGAGTTCCCAGGTAGTCGCCAGCACCTGGCTGAGGAAGCCTTCCCCCTCCAAAGTAGCACTGGGAAAAGGAGAGGAGAAAGGCTCCATCCTATAGGGTGGCACATTCAACCCAAAGCACCAGGCCCTGCCCCTGCACTTCCAAGGCACTGTGTAACTTGCCAAGAGAAGAAGCCCTGCAGGGCTCTGCTGACAACACCGGGGCCCCAGATCAGACAGTCCCCGAAAGGAGCCTAGCACCTCGTACTATGAATTCTCAACCCTGAAAAACTGAATAGGCAAACACATGTGCTGGGATGCTTTTTACAGTTCATTGAAATGTCTTCTAAAACCTGAACAGCCTCTTTAAAAATCCTACTATTAATCACATCAGAAGAGCTCTGATACGGGCCATTCAAGAGAATCTATGAACTATTTATATCCAAGAAAGTCTGTTCCCTCACCGAGGGCAACTGAAGTTTGTACTAAGTCATTTAGTAATTTGTGAACACAAGATAAAAACCAAGCATCATGAAAATCCTGTTTCATTTAGGTTTTTCACCGTGAAAATGTATTCTGCAGTAACACATAAAACCACTTTCTGGTGCCATCTCTTGGCTCAGAAATGAGCTTTTACTCAGATCTGTCTCCTGTGTGTATATCCAACCATCCAATATGTAATAGGCAACTTCAATATTCCAGGCTCTAAAATAAAAACAGTGAATAAAGATACACTCTCTGCTTTCAAAGAGAAGACGCTCCAGTGGAGAAAAATGCAAATGTTTCCGACTGCCTGCTGGTCCTCACATCCACCCTGGCATCCCAATGGCACATCAAATTCACAATGTCCAAATGACTCAACCCTCTCAGCCCTCCCTCTGCCTTGCCTACACTGATGTAGCACCATCTACAAACACCCACCTCTTGCCCCACAAGGCGATCAGCTGGCCCTGCCCATCGATTTCACCTCCTTACCATTCTCTCTCACATAACCAACAATGGGAATGACCATCCACCGGAGGCCTGGCACTCATGATCACAATGTGAGGTAGACAATGCTGCCCCCACGTCACAGACAGGGAAACCGAAGTTCAGAGCTATTCTATCACCTCTTCGAGGCCGCACAATTCACCAACGGCAAAGCTTGGCCTGGGACTCAGTTGCATCTGGCCCAAAGTCTGAGGTCTCCTCCACTACCTCCTCCCTTCATCCTCAGCATCAGGGCCAGATCTAGGCCTTCACCACCTTCAGCCTGACCATGGCTATGTCTTTCGACCTGGTCTCCCCGCCTCTGGCACTTCCCTCCTCCATCCCCTCTCACGTGTGGCTGACCAGGTGTGCTCATGTCATTCTCTTTCAAAAAAGTCTTCAGGGCCTTCAATACGTACAAAATCTGGAGTGGTCCTCACCTGTCACTGAATCCTGGCAATGTTGCAGGACCCAGCCAAAGACTTCTTCCACAAAGTCTTCCCCCAAAACCTTAGCTCTCATACTCTCTCCTCTCCCCTCTGCCCAGCATCTGTATCTGGTTTCTCTCTATGCTCTCATAACACCTCAGGCCAAGGTAATTCTGTGTGATGGAGACGTGTCTTGTGCATTGCAGGATGTTTAGCAATATCCTTGGCTCCTGACCACTCCCTGGCTCCTGCCCACTCGAGGCCAGGAGTACCCACTCCCAATCATGACAATCAAAAATGTCCCCACACAACTACCAAGTATCCCCTGGAGGGCAAAATCACCCCTGGTTGAGAGCCACTGTCTCAGACAGTACTTCAGCCACGGCCTCGGACCGCACCTTATGGCTCAGTGAATGAGTACAGACTTCTCTGAAGGGGCTGCCTGCATTTTAAAAAGCCACCGCCAGAACTCACCATTGCGAGTCAATTTGGGGGTGGTTCGGGAATTCACCAGGCTCTCCATTTCCAGGTGAATATCTTTTGTTTCGCCAGTATCATATAAATGGCGCACCTGGCAGAAATTTACAAAGTCAAACAGAAGGAAAATCAAATATCAAGTAACAAATTCCTACCTAAGAGAAGAATGGCTGAAAGGAAAGTCTGGGATAGCAGGCTGGGCAAAGTCCAGACAGAAGCTAGGATGATGACCTTTAAATCCTTTATGAAATAAGGTGGGGTTGAAGAAAAACAAATACATTTTAACTATGGGACTTTGGGCTACAAATCAGCTACACAAAGGGCGGGGTGCGGTGGCTCACGTCTATAATCCCTACACTTGGGGAGGCCGAGGACAGCAGACTGCTTAAGGCCAGGAGTTTGAGACCAGTCTGGGAAACACAGGGAGGCCTTGTCTCTACAAAAAACTTAAAAATTAGCTGTAGTCCCAGCTACCTGGGAGGCTGAAGTAGGAGCATCACTTGAGACCAGGAAGTCAAAGCTTCAGTGAGCCGAGATAGTGCCACCACACCCAGAGAGCCTGGGCAACAAAGCAAGACCCTGTCTTAAAAAAAAAAAAAAGAGAAAAAAATGAGTTACTCGGCCATGGAGGTCCCTCAAAGAGTCTTGGTTGGACTAATGACGGACGCTGCCTCTTAACAGAAGGCTCCCTCTAAGAGTCTCGGTTGGACTAATGACACTGCCTCTAACAGGAGGCCTAAAGGTGGAAACTTCAAGTAGAAGGTGAACAGAAAATTACACCAGGGACTGGGCGCAGTGGGCAGATCACGAGGTCAGGAGTTCAAGACCAGCCTGACCAACACAGTGAAACCCCGTCTCTACTAAAAATGCAAAAATTAGCCAGGTGTGGTGGTGGGTGCCTGTAATCTCAGCTACTTGGGAGGCTGAGGCAGGAGAATTGCTTGAACCCAGGAAGCGGAGGCTGCAGTGAGCCAAGATCGCGCCACCTCACTCCAACCTGGGTGACAGAGCGAGAGTCCATCTCAAAAAAAAAAAAAAAAAAAAAAAAATTACACTAGAACAAATTCTTTCAAGTGAACAAACTCTTTTGTCCTCACAATAATCCTTTGAGTAGTCAGGGATTATTATTCCCATTTTTCAGGTAAAGAAATTGAGGCTCAGAGAATGTAAGTCACAGGTGACTGGCAGCAACAACACAGGTGGAAGTTATCTCTCCTCACTATGGGGCGAGTGCTCTTCCCTACAATAAGAATTTGAATTAGGAAACGTGGCATAAAGGCCTAGATTCTTATCACATTTGATTTTCTCTAAGTCATTTAACAACTCTATGCCTTAGCTCTCAATCTGTTAATGCAAAATAGTATCTACTTCTACCAATTCAGAGAGACATCTATCTGGATTACTAAAAAAGCATCTTTGTATGTGTGGTATTAATAGGTGCACGCATCTCAATAGATCAGCATTCTCATCAGTCCTGCAGATGGGCCCAGATGTAAATGCTGACAGGAAGGTCTCACCTGGCTTGGCCGGAGGAAGTTGACGTTGATATTGGGATACCGAGTGACTGGGTCGATACTGTACTGGCTGAAGTTCTTACTCACATTCTCAGGGGTGGTCTGAGGCAGCAACCTATAAATACTTTCCCTGCAATAACACAGCAATATATTCTGAGTCGGGACCAGCATCATGAACATCTCCCTCTCGTTTCATGGTAATTCTGACAGCCCAGCAAGTCACCTGACATGCCCGACAAATCCTCATCCTTGACTAGTCTTCTTGGGCCCTACGTCAGCCCCTGCTCCCCACACCCACTCGCAGTGATCCCATGGGAACCGACCGGGTAAGAGCCGAGGAGAGAGAGCAGGCACAACACCGTCAGTGCCCACAGACGCTGCCTCCAACTCAAAAGGCCACACATTTACTCTTTTATTTTTTCAAGCATGCCAATATTTACTTCAATTTTAAAGATAAGCAACATAAAAAAAGAATTATCACCATATTTAGTCAGAATACCTTACATAAGAGACAAAATAAAGTGGTATCAACTTCCAATTTCATCCGGGAAATCTTGTCTCACAATTACTCTGGTCAAGGCATTAGTTCCTTATCAGAAAGCAAATCACAGGATTTTTATTGCATTTGCAAAAATCTGCTTCAACATAACCCATTTAGGGGTTTGAGAAACATTTATAAGCAGTTTGGCATTTTTCCTCTGATTTCAAAGCTACTTTTAATTTCTTCTCTGTAAGAAATTTATCTTGGAAAGGAGTAAGAGAAGACTTAGTCCGGGAGACTCATCTTTAGGTTTCTATGATTTTATGAAATCCTATCTCACCTTTCCTCTTTTCCACATGAAAACATCTTTAATAAAGAAAGCAGAAAGAGAAGGAAGAACTTGCACTCTGCCTGAAGAGTAAACCACTCCTTCTTCCCAGTTTTCTCATGAAAGGAACCCCGGATTACTTCCCATTACCTCTCTGCCAGCACTTCCAAAGGGCTTGTTCCTAGAGACCAACTTCGGACCATCCAGGCAGAGTCCATAGCAGCAAGAAAGCCCCGGGCTATTCCTGTTCCCATTGGCCAGAAAGGCTGTAAATAAGACATAAAACAAAGAATTAAAAAATAAAACACCTTTCAAAACAGGAAAAATAAACTAGGGAACAAAGAGTTTGCTGTTGACAGTAGCGTTTGGTAAATGTTTCAATAACAAACTGCTCTGCTTCCCCGATTGGTAGGGAGCAAGTCAAAAAAGGTGCAGAATTTCCATTCATACTTAATAAGCCTGGGCTCCCAGTGGCCTGTAGCGCTCCCCTACTTCCTCGTGTGACTCCTGCAGGGGGTTTACCTGTGCTGTACAACACTGCAGACGCCCATTCCAAGACCTAGGATGCCCAGATTCACTCCTAATTATTCCTGCCCCCACCACAGAGCGCTGCCATGCTTAGCACTCACCTCTAGGAGGCTGTCCCCGACCAAAGCCACTAGTAACTGGTGTCCGTTTTGCTCCCGCACCAAGGCGGCGTTCTCGGAGGCATACATACAAGTGAAGTCAAACATGGCCACGTCAGGCTGCCCATAGTGATTGATGGCAAAATCCAGAGACGGCAGCTGCTGTTGGGTGGAGAAGTCTGCCGCCTCCCTGGCATAGCTGAGCAGAGCCTCCTGGTCCACATTTTCCCGGGAAAGCAGGAGCTCTGTGTCGGCGTAGTCCTGTCTCCAGAGAAAGAGGAGGGTAGGGATGGAGAAGCCCTGGCACGGGGCCAGAACCATCCTATATGACCCAGGGCCACAGCTTCTCCTTTCCCCTAAAGTGACGCCACATTCCAAAACCAAAACTTTCAAGCCTGTAATCCCAGCACTTTGGGAGGCCGAGACGGGTAGATCACGAGGTCAGGAGATCGAGACCATCCTGGCTAACCTGGTGAAATTCCGTCTCTACTAAAAAAATACAAAAAAACTAGCCGGGCTTGGTGGCGGGCGCCTGCAGTCCCAGCTACTCGGGAGGCTGAGGCAGGAGAATGGCATGAACCTGGGAGGCGGAGCTTGCAGTGAGCCAAGATCGCGCCACCGCACTCCAGCTTGGGCGACAGAGCGAGACTCCTTCTCAAAAAAAAATAAATAAAACAAAACAAAACAAAAAAAAAAACCAAAACTTTTATACCATTAAAAGGGGCAAGGGGAAAGTCAGCCAGGCACAATGGCCCACACCTGTAATCCCAGCACTTTGGAAGGCTGGGGCAGGCAGATCACTTGAGGACATGAGTTCGAGACCTGCCTGGTCAACATGGTGAAACCCCGTCTCTACTAAAAATATAAAAATCAGCCAGGCATGGTGATGTGTGCCGGTAACCTCAGCTACTCGGGAAGCTGAGGCAGGAGAATTGCTTGAGCCTGGGAGGCAGAGGTTGCAGTGAACCAAGATAGCACCACTGCACTCCAGCCTGGGTGACACAGTAAGACTCCATCTCAAAAAA
>NW_012115622.1:558777-580449 GCF_000951035.1 Colobus angolensis palliatus | reverse complement strand
CCTGGGAGGCAGAGGTTGCAGTGAACCAAGATAGCACCACTGCACTCCAGCCTGGGTGACACAGTAAGACTCCATCTCAAAAAAAAAAAAAGGGCGGGAGGGAGGGGTGGGTGGATTATTCCCAAGAGAACATAGACCTTGCTAGACCTTGCTGCCTAAACACACAGTCATGGCTTTTCCATTTGCTTGGAATAATTACTATTCCTTTGATCTTATCCAATCTGCCTCAGGGTTGTTCTGAGTATCACATATGTGACAGTACTTTGTGAACTGAAAGGGCATTTCATTATCTTCTGGGCAGTAAATGGCTTTTGTCAAATGGGACCACATGAATCAGCCCTGCAGAACTCATGACACCCAAAGGAAGAAACCAAAAAAGCTTGAGTGCCAAAAAGACACGGAGGTGGGAGCAATGGTAGTTCAGGAGGCTGGGAAGGAATATGTTGAAAATGAAACAGAGGGTTTCAAAATAGTAAAATGAGACTCTGAAGGACTCCATAGAAACCCACAAACAAAGAAGAACAAAGGACTGAAAAACTCCTTTTCTGTTTTGGAGGTTCCTGGCACACTAAGCCAAGTCTTTATTCTCTGAAAGTGGAGCCTACGGTTTCTAAGTGGCCCTGATGGTCCTTTCAGCCACCACTACAAGATGTTAAAGCCAAAACACAAACACTCAGGTTGGTCCTAGAAAGACTGTTTGTTCAACACTAAGTAGCCACATGGGTTTAGCATTTAACAGCATACACCGAAGGTATGGCCCCTGCCCTCTAAAAAAAAAAAAAGAAACACGAAGGCAAAGTAAACCAGGTCTTGGCATTCTAGACTGCTCCTATCGAATGCTGACCAATAACCCCAGTTCTGCCTAGGTGGCAGATTTAAGTCTTCACCTTGTCTCAAGGCGTACGAACTGCTTCACTGGCTATTTCTTACTAACAGCAATATAACCCTGATGTAGTCCCAGATAACCAGCAAGACAATTTTAGAAAGCATCTAACCGGATATATCTTGCTTATGATTTTGGGAGAGTGGGCTGTATAAACAGCTTTGTCCTGGCTCTCCCTGAAGGCACACAGGATGGCAGTGCTGAGAAACAGCTCAAGGTTCCTGGGTAGAAAGAGGGAGCTCTCTGTCACTGGCACGTGCTCATCAGCTCACTCTCCTCTCTGCTGTCAGATAAGGTAGTACTGCAGCTCAGACTAAAGGGACTGCATTCACACCACCCTGCAAAGACAAAGGACTCCCTGAAGTTCAGCTGTGAGACTCTTGTGGGAACTGCACAGGCCTGAATCAGCACAACTGGTGTCTCTGCTTCCGTTCTTCGCATCACATGAGCTCACTGATTCTCACGTTGAGACCAATGAGACCAGGAAAGACTTAAAAAACTCTCCTTCAGGGACCATCCACGTGGTGGTCTTCTGCCTTCATATTTCAGGCCATCATCTCAGGGCATGCCATGCAGTCACCTAGAAACAGCCTGAGCTGGACCTGGCTAGGATGGACGCTCAGACCTGTTCTGTGGTCGTAAAGAGGCCTAAGTGTAGCCTGATCCCGTCAGTGCTGCCTGGACCTCTGAAAGCCGTCTCTGCAGTGACAAGAGAACCCTCATCAGGCTCCCATAAACACCAATTACTGCTTCTTGGTCAAACTCCCTTCCCTCTATCACTCTCCCTCCCGGAAGCCAATTCTTCAACCAAGCAATCATCAGTCAGCTATGGAATTCACAACAACCAGAAACCCCATCACCTAACATTAAACTGAATGTTTATGCATGAAATGCCGCCTGAAACTCGCTCTGCAAGAATCCCATGGTGAAGGAGGAGTGCGCTGGAGTATTACTGACAGAACACTGGTCATGTGTCGACAACTGTGAAAGCTGGACGGTGGGTACGTGAGGGTTCATTACACTATTCTCCCCCCATTTTTATTTACATTTGCAATCTGCCATAGTAAGAGTTGTTCACGCTAAACTGGAAAACATCAGGGGTTACCAGAAGATGCGTTCAGTACTCATTTTCATTCCCTTGCAGGAAAACCCATCAGACAATTCTTTCTCTTGGTGATATTAACCACTTCAATAAGAAAGAGTTTTGAAGGAAATCCGTGGCTCACATGTAGTATCACTCCTTTGTCCAGCAAACTCTGCTTTTTGGCTGTCATAACGAAATAGTGTGTGTCATCTTTGTAGTAAACGATGTTCTCCAAGTCAATACCTAGGGCCAGAAGACAAACGTGTGCATGTAAGAGTTTGCTGGCCGGGCGCGGTGGCTCAAGCCTGTAATCCCAGCACTTTGGGAGGCCGAGACGGGCGGATCATGAGGTCAGGAGATCGAGACCATCCTGGCTAACACGGTGAAACCCCGTCTCTACTAAAAAATACAAAAAAAAACTAGCCGGGCGTGGTGGCGGGCACCTGTAGTCCCAGCTACTCTGGAGGCTGAGGCAGGAGAATGGCGTGAACCCGGGAGGCGGAGCTTGCAGTGAGCTGAGATCCGGCCACTGCACTCCAGCCTGGGCGACAGAGCAAGACTCTGTCTCAAAAAAAAAAAAAAAAAGAGTTTGCTGAGATGAAGGTGCATCAGGGCAGCCTGAAGGTTACACACAGGCCTACAAAGACAAGGGCCTGAGGCTCCAGGCAGGGAAAGGTGTCTAAGCCCAGATTCTCACGTCCTGCCTCATCAGTTCATGGAAATACAGGGACCTTTGTTTCTCCGTATTCACTCAACACCCCAAACGATCCTAAAAACAATGACTGCTAGGAAACAGAACTGGAGGGATGGGAATAAAAACAAAACAAGCAAAAAAAAAAAAAGAGGCTAACCTCTAAAGAGGGCTTGGATTAGTTATCGGGTTAAGCCTCTTGGGACAGTCATCAAGGAAGCCGGAGGAATCTCCTAGATCCTTAAGAACAGGATAGACAACTTGACGCCTGGAAGCAGAGAGTGAACTACTGACTTTTTAATTCAATTAATCTAAAAAATAGATGTAATGGAAAGAAATCAAGTTCTAGAAAACAAAAGAATGAAGGCACATTTAACAAAATATCCACGTTGATCTATTCAAAACCTATCATACAACAATCTCACTGCTATCTGACACATGGTTTGTCTTCAAGCCTGAGCTGGAACTCAGGAAGAAGACTACATACTTAAAAGGCCTAAAGTCAGCTTCCCAGCCAAACCAGGGAGCCACCGGCCAGCAGCTACACCAAGCAGCATGACTCAGCATCACAGCACAGCGAAGGCATTGGGAAGAACCAGTGGAGGCAGAACGAACACTTTAAAACAAATAAACAAACAAACGAACAAAAAAACTCAGGCTGGGTGTGGTGGCTCATGCTTGTAATCCCAGCACTTTGGGAGGCTGAGGCAGGTGGAGCCCAGGAGTTTGGGAGCAGCCTGGGCAACATGGCAAAACTCCGCCTCTACAAATAATATGAAAAATTAGACTCTTGCCTTTAGTCCCAGCTACTCAGGAGGCTGAGATGGGAGGATCACTTGAGCCCAGGAGTTCGAGGCTGCAGTGAGCCGAGATCACGCCACGGAACTCCAGCCTGGGCAACAGAGCGAGACCCCATCTCAAACCAAAAACAAAACCCAGAGCAGCCCAGTCACTGTAAGGAGGTTAAGAATACATGAGAAGGAGACAAGTTCTGCAGGAAGCATTGTGCTAGGAACAAGGCACAGGAGCGAAAAGAGCGGGAGGGGCAGACAGTGCAGGAGACACACTGACGGCCACTCATCCCACCAGCCCCCGAAGAAAAAGTCACCAGGGACTATTTAAGTTTCTATCCTAGGCTCCGGAGACATCAACACCAACCTGTGGCTTCCCTCAGTTCCTGGAAAAATTTTTGGTTGAATATAAAAGCCACACCACTGATCTCTTCCACTTTAGCTTCTGCTGTTGTATTTCGGTTGATAAAATTTGCGGTGATGGCGATGGCCAGTTTGCCACGGAATTCTTTCCGACGAAACCCTGGAGGGAGGTGATAAATCGTTGGCTAGAGAAGGAAGATCACTTCAAATGAAAGTGGGGGTGCTGATAAAGACATCAGGGAAAGCTGGGGATGAGAACTGATGGGAAAGTTAGGGCAGCTCTTCTGCAGATGAAAACAAGGTATTTACCTACCCAGGAATATGAAAATTCAGGAAAGAAGTCAAAGTCTCTGTTAACAAACAATTTGAAATCTGACTGGCCAGAATATTACTTAGTACCAGGAATTCAGGAATTCCTCTTTAAAAAAGGGATGCGTCGGGGGAGCACCTGCTTATTAATATGTAGATTAAGTCCTACAGGTGCCAACCACTCAAGGTATGGCTGGTCTCCTAGTGCCCCAGCAAGAGTGCCCTGTAAGCAGCAGCCTGGGCAAGGTGAAGTGGTTCACGCCTGTAATCCCAACACTTTGGGAGGCCAAGGCGGGCAGACTGCTTGAGCCAAGGAGTTCGAGACCAGCCTAGGCAACATGGCGAAAACCCAATCTCTACAAAAAACATAAAAATTAGCTGGATATGGTGGCATGCACCTGTAATCCCACCTACTCAGAAGGCTGAGATGGGAGGATCGCTTGAGACCAGGCAGATCGAGGCTGCAGTGAACGTGCTCATACTACTGCACTCCAGCCTGGGCAAAAGAACGAGACCCTGTCTCAAAAATGAAATAATTAAATAAAATAAAAGCAGCAGCCTGAGTGCCAGCTGGCTAGAGGAAGGCACGACCTGCCATTCCATCAGGGCAGGAAGCACACATTCAGGCTCTCAAAAGAGAGGACCCTGGTCACACACAGTCTCACCCCAGGGGCAGGACAGCATCTGCTTTCCCCTCGGCTATGAGTCAGGCAGAGGGGCACAGACCAATACCTTCCAAGGTGTTCCTCCGACCATCCCCACCGATGATCACTTCAAATTCATACTCTGACACAGGATGAGTCTTGGGGTGCACCAGTGCCCGCCAGCCTATCCCTGTGGACCAAAACCAAATAAATGGGGGTCACCACCCAGACCACATTCACAGCCAGGACCATCTCTAGATACCCAGTCATGTGAACTACACAAAACCCTGGGCCAAAAACACTATGTGTAGAAGCAGTGGAGACAGAGGCTGGGCGCGGTGGCTCACGCCTCTAATCCCAGCACTTTGGGAGGCAGAGGCTGGCAGACTACTTGAGACCAGGAGTTCAAGACCACCCTGGCCAGCATGGTGAAACCCTGTCTCTACTAAATATACAAAAATTAGCCAGGCGTGGTGGCATGTGCCTGTAATCCCAGCTACTCTGGAGACCTAGGCAGGAGAACTGCTCAGAGGTCACAGTGAGCCAAGACTGAGGTACTGCACTCCAGGCTGGGCGACAGAGTGAGACTCTCGTCTAAAAAAGAAAAAGCAGTGGGGACAAACTACAGAAGGAAAGAAGCCTTGCAGATGGCCCACGAAGCCCTTGCCACCACATGTGCGCCTGCGACATCGAAGGCTGCATCCAGGCCACGTCCCCACAGGCACAGGCTTTGGCTACCTCTGGAAGCAGCCCTCAGGGGCCTTTGGTTTGCTCCCTCAATCTCATCTTCCTCACCCATCAACACCCTCTCATGCCTTCTTCACTCCTCCAGTATAACTTACGCTCATTCTCTTGGTCCTCAGGAGGCTGTATAAGTCCTTGGAATTCCACATTGACATGGATTTCAATGCCTAGGATCAAGGCTACTTTCAAAAGTATTAGTTGGAGCTGACGGATACCTGGGAGAAAACAGAGATGGTGTTGGTGGGAACACATGGAGAAGGGGGTACCCATCCGTGTCGCGGCTCAGGCTCCCACCCCACCACCCACCCTCCCTTCATTCAGATTCCCAAAGCCTGCTGTAGCAGGAGACATTCCGAAACCACGCTCCGTAACTTCTTCGTTTCTTTAAGGCAAATATAACCCAGTGGAAAAGATGTTCTAGAGCAACACACAGGACACTCCTACCTCTTGGGTTCAGTGTTCTAAACAATCAAAACCTTGGAGACAACACGGGATTGTGGCCTACAGGAGATCCCTTTCCATCTTCCCAATTCGGGGCTGCCATATTGGTGGCATCTCTGATCCTGCTAAGTCAGGAGGCAGAGGTGCACCCACAGGGTACAGCCCACGGTCAGATGCAGAGCTGCTGCCTGACCTCCCCGCCCACGGGCGTCTCTTTCAGCCCATTCTCTGGTTGATCATCACACATTCTTACAAGGCAAGAAGGGAAATCGTAATCCAACCAGATCCTCCTCCCATTCCCCCTGCCACTCCTGGTCTACAGCTATGGAAACTGAGGCCAGAATGACTGACAATCTTGCTTATTATCTTAGTGAGACTGATTGATTTATTTGACATCCATGAGCACCTGTAGGCACCAGACATGGCAGGGCCTTAAGGTGGAGAGATAAAGATCCAGGCTCTGGTAGAAGATCCTCTCATCCCTAAGATGAATCTTGCCACAAATAAGGAAGACAAATCCACTGAGTTAATGACCCTTGGTCCTCTCTTAAGACCAAACTTAACTGGGTCTAATGTGCCAGGAGCAATGCAAACCCTCCTCACATCATCTTGGTTGTTCTCTCCAGTTTACCACAGCCACCACCCTTCTGAGTCCCACTCCCAAAGACTTGTTAAACCCTGCACTAGCACAGTATTTTTGCAGAGAACTGTGGGTTCCAAGATGCTTTATAAACTACAGCCAACAGATGGGCACAGCGCTTCCTCTGCCAGTGGAATGTGGTGACTGCCAGCCAGCCTCTGATAAATTGGCACAGCTGCTGCAAACAGCAAAAGGTTCCATGACTGAATGTGTTTACAGGACACATCTGGAGAAGCTCAGAACAAAGGCTCCTTGATAAAGCTTTCCTGAAAGCATTAATGATAATCAATAAAAAGCCTTCAGTTTCATAACGCACACTGTCTGTTCTGAATTGCTTTTCTGGGCACTTACAGTCAAACACCGCTGATTGCATCAACTTGTATTCGTACCCTGTCGGATCTCAGAAAAGCACAGCCCCGGGCTGAGCTTGGAGGTGAGAAAAATACAGCAAGAGCTTGCAGACCACACAAGAACCACCTAACCAGAGGGATGCCATTATCCCCTTGCCATTAGTGGCCTGGCCAGGGCTCTGCTCCTTCTGCAAGTGTGGCTTCCCCCAGGACTCTGTCCCCACAGCACTTTGTTCTTACATTAGTAGAGCATGTATCAGGTCACAGCACAGACAGCTGCATGCCTGTGTACTTCTGCCACTGCAAGAAGGACCACCAGAGGGTCTGGGCCGAAACTGGTCATCGTTTCCCCAGTGCCTGGCCCCAGTGCCCATCCCGCAAACTGCAAGAGCTCAGTAAGAGTCCAAGACCTAACTTAGAAATCCTCAGGTCAAACCCCACAATTTCACAGGTTACCGATACGCTCACATTTAAGAGTCCTAAATTACAGAACCACTGCACAGCAGGTGTTTTTACTTCAAGATGAGTGCACTTACTACAAGAAAGACAGCAATGAGATTAGAAGAAATTGGGCAGCATATGAATTCCTCAGCTAATCCACCTATCTCTTTCTAATGAACACGTGTGCGAGGGGTAGGGTGGAACCTTACAGGAAAGCTAGTTTTACTTACTGATATGGTCGATGGCTCCGGCACAGAACTTGCCATAGAACTTCTTGGCACCCAGACCTCGTAGATCATGTATGGTGAATGGCCAGAGATGCAAGACGTTGTTGCGGGAGAAGGCATCTCGTTTCTCAATAACAACCACCTTGGCCCCCAGTAAGGATAAGTCGATGGCTGTACGGAGACCACAGGGGCCAGCCCCAATGATGAGACACTGAAAAACACAGCTGCTTTCAGGGCAGGCAACACTTCCAACAAACAATTCTAAAGAAGTCTCATGATCGTATGATCATCACTCCCTAAAGCCCTGAAATAGGGCTATTCTTCCCACTGCCAAGAAACCTTCACACCTATGTGGGTCACAGCAGAACACTTGCCACGGCTGAAGAGAAGAGCTAGTGATCACCATGAATGGAGAAGACAGAACCATCAGTGCTAGACACAAGCCCGGCACCTGTTCACCTTGGCCAGCCTGGAAGGCCCTTGATCTGCAGCATATTTAAGTGGCCATCATCTCAACAAACGATATGAAAATCAAATGCAATCTTACATCAACAGGAGAGGACCATTTGGAAGGTTTCTAGGTCAGGCGGATTTCTGTCCAAAGAGAGACAGAGTCCTACGTACACAATCTCAAGCCTGCTGGAATGCGTCTACCACACACGATTCCCAGGAAGCAATTTTCAAGACAAAGTTTTATGTGCCGAAAAGAGTTCCAAAATCCCCATTTCTAGATTGAAAGTCCAGGAATACGATCTGGAAAATCCACACTCCAGAGAAGTACTCAGCAGGAGACTGGACACATATCTGAAGTAGTTTGCTCTGTGTGTGCGGAAGGAAAACGTGCAATGCTTTTGGCTTTGTTTTTGTTTTGCTCTTAGTAGAGTCCAGTACTCACTCATGAATGTCACACCTTCACAGTTCTTGAATTTTGCTGATGAATATCTACCCCAATGCAAATCCACTAGGGGTGGGGCTCTAGGTATCCCCTATTGCACAAATTAAAGCTCGTGAAACATAGCCATGAAGTCATCTGCAAATTTGTGTCCCTGCTAGCTTGTTCCAAACTTCTCACGTTAGGTGTTCTTCTAAGGAGGGAAGTAGGAAATGTATCTCTCCATAGCCGCTTCCTTGCAGCTATCCCAACAAAGGCAAGTGCATAACTCAGGTCTTTGCCTGGGCCTACCTGCTTCGTGGAAACCCTATTTCTCCACGTGGTGAAGAAAGCAACAGAAATGCTTTGGTTCACAAAGTCGTTGCTTATGAATCAAAACAGACCTTTGGAACATGGATGGGAAGAGGTCGGAAGCTCGTGGCAAATCCCAAGTTGGCAAATAGCATACCTTACCAGTTACTGAGTATGGAACGATGACTTTGGAAAGAGGACATGCCAAGAACCCCAAAGCCATGTTCAGACAGGATACCAGCAGGGCTTGGCTACGTCCCTGCTAAGTGACCTGCATCCTCCGAACCACATGAGGTTCAAAAGAGAGCTTTGGCAAAATAAAAAGTTCCCATGCCACTTAACTTTGGTTGTTCTTAAATACTTGAAATTTTGAATGTTCAATACGTAAATACATGAAATACGCTTAAAATAGGGTCTGGGTCATGCACAAACAAAAAGAGGTAAGAGATCCACAAAGTTTCAACAGGGTCGAAGCTTGATTTCCTGTGCTAGGTTGTGGCTAGACTTTGCGTGGTTCTCACTCAGCCTATCTCTAATTCAATCCTCCTCTTTGGCACCTGGATGAATCCTCATGTCGGTGACCCCCAGGCCCAACAGGAGCAAAGCTTACCTTGGTGTTGGTGCATGCTTTTCCCTTTTTGTAGTCTTTGTGACTGCCCCGTTTGTCCAACTTTGCCCAGAGGGCTTTGGCTTTCCAGTAGTTAAGCTTGGACTTGAGCTTGTGATAGAAGGAGCGGTAGTCTTTTGGCTTCAGTTCCAGGTGGTCACAGAGCTCCTGGAAGGCCTTGAGGGTTCCCTTGCAGGTGGTGGCCTGGACAAACCGGTCAAAGAGGACATGAGCTGGGTTCATGGTCTCATGCTTCCTCTCCTCCATGCTGCCTCACTCTCAGCACTCCCAGAGGGGGCAGTGGGATGGCTGTGGGTCCACCTGACACTGTCACGTTAATCTGACAAAAAGAAAAAGACGGTCAGTATTTCTCTGTCTACAAACATTCTCCAGGAGACATACTCCTCTTCAAAGCAGCGTTCTCAACTGTCGCAGTCATCCATCCACAAGTATGGACTGCACACCTGCAATACTCCAGGCACTACAAGACACTGGGGCTGGAAAGGTGAGCAGGATGGTTTTTGCTCTCAAGGATCTGATAGTCTAGGAGATGAGGCAGACACAGACACAGAATGTCTTGATGGACTGTACCAAGTGCCACTAAAGAGGGAGACACAAGGGGAGCTGGGAAACAGAGAAAGAGGATCTAAGTCACTATTGGTGGTGAAGCAGGAGTCCTCACTGAAGGTGAGCCTCTGAGAGGTGACAGCTGAGTCTCTCAGCATAAATGTTAGCCAGGCAGGGAAGAGGTGCAGGACATGGGAAAGTGACACAGGCAGGCCTGAGTGACTCATAGGGATCAAAGAGGCAAGGATGACTCCCAGGTTTCCAGCTTAGGCCCCAGATTAAACGGAGACATCAGGCCAATGGATTAAAAATAGAAGCACTCCTCGGTGCCGGTGGAGCAGCGAGCCACCTTCCCCACCTGCACCCACCGGCTCATGTGAGTCTGCGGAATCGTTTTGGAGTCACATCTGTTGAATCCTCACCACTGAAACTGTATTGGGAGGCAAAAGGACAAAGGACAAAACTAGAGAGTGGAGAGTGGGTCAGGGTGGCGAGGCAAGCATGACCACAGGGCTGAGCCCACACAGCCAGACCTCAGCGGCATGACCCCGCTCACAACCCGGGGTGAGCACTGTCACACGAACCCTTGGTTTCCCTGTGTGTAAGGCAAGTAGGTTAGACAGCACCCCTAAGACTCTTCATTTCTGAAGTTCTCCAAGGCTACTGCTGAGAAATCCACATGCCCACAGCACTTGTTCCTGGTGCTCACATCACAACGGTCCAGCACAGGCACATCACCAATTTACCACGAGGCTGACCAGCACAACTGGGCTGGACTTTGCTCTAAAGATGTACCCTTGGGGTTGGGCGCAGACAGAGGAAGGGAGTGATTGATGCACTGTGTTCAGGAGGCATGTAGAAGCAAGAAACTGCCCACTATTCAGCTGCAGGTGCTGCTGAAACCAACTCTCGGAAGATAGGTGCCATGTTCCAGAATGACACAGAAGAGGCCCTGAAGCTCTCACTTTGGGTAAGACACGGAGCAGCAGTGTGAAGTAGAAATGACATGCCACTTCTCTCTGCACCTCACCATGGTATCATGGGATTAAACCAAACCAAATGAGATGCACCTTAAGTTTCATGAGAGAAAGTCATAACTAAATACAAGGAACTGCCCTCTCCGCCTTATGTTTTCTATGTCAACAGACACAACACTCATCACATAATGTGGAGGATACACTGCAGACAGAACACACCGGCTCGGCTGTTCGCTTCAAATATGTCACGTACTCAACAACCGCTCTTGGCTCTAGATATTAAAAACTACGCTGTTGGCCCAGTGCAGTGGCTCATGCTTGTAATCCCAGCACTTTGGGAAGCCAAGGCGGGTGAATCACTTGAGGTCAGGAGTTCAAGACCAGCCTGGCCAACATGATGAAACCCTATCTCTACCAAAAAATACAAGAATTAGCAAGGCAGGGTGGCACACGCCTGTAATCCCAGCTACTCAGGAGGCTGAGGCATGAGAATTGCTTGAATTCGGGAGGCAGAGGTTGCAGTGAGCTGAGATTGTGCCACTGCACTCCAGCCTCAGCGACAGCGTAAGACCCTGTCTCAAAAACAAAACAAAACAAAACAAAAAAAATCCAGAAAAAACAATACACTGTTAACACATACAGCTTCTTCCAATAGACACATGGCCAAGAGGCCAGCAAGAAATGGAGCTGACTGGAATTAACATTCGGTTTCCCCCAAAAAGAAAGGTTTTATTCTAGGTAGCAGAAAGATAAATACTTTACAGTTCCTAAAAAGGGCCCATTGTTTCTCTTACAAGTCAAGGCTTATCTTAGAAATGTCAGAAAGTCAGAAGATGGCTTGTAGGGCAGGAAAGAGCAGATGTGCTTATGCGAAGGCAGGAGAAACGGTGACAGCTGATAGCCCATGACTAGAAACAAAGGTCCTGCAGCATTTTCTACATCAGGGGCCCTCTTTGCCTCCTGACCTCTTTGTGGGGACTTTGGAGGCTTCACCTGCTCTTTGAGAAGCACACAGCACAGCGCAATCCGGATCCTGTCTGTATGCCCTGCCTGCCTTCACAGTCAACCTAAACACCAGAGTCACAGTGTTTGGTAAGCTTTGCATACACTGGGTCTCATCCACCGCTACCTCATGTCAAAGAAGAAAATGACTTTTCTTTGTTCCTAAACAGTAGCCACTTTTGACTCCTTGCCAGGATTCAGAGCGCTCAGAACCACGACATTCTTGCTGAAGTCAAGACACTAAAGATCCTGCAACCCATAATTCCAAAACCCTTCCTGTCATAGCGCCTGCTTTGGCTTACATCTCCCCTGAAAGAGGGTCTTGGGCACTTATTTCCCAAGAAGAGTTCTTCCGTGTGAGCTAACAACCCCTTGGTTAGCTGTAACCCACTCGGTTTGAAATAATTCACTTCCGAAGAGCTGCTAACCACCACAAAGAATTTCCAAATCAAACCCCACTACAGAGGAACACCTTCACTAATAACTGTCCCCAATCCTTCTGCTAGTGAAAAACACTTAAATTAACAGATGTCAGCCACAGCTCCCAGAGAGCTGCAGAGCCAACCAGCAGGCAAGTATTAAGTCTCTGGCCGAAGAGATTTCGACCTGCAGGGCACTGGGGACAACAGATGAACAGAGGCAGGCTGGCTCCTGGAACAATGCGACCGGCACCCAAGGTAAGACAACACAAGATGAATTCCCTTGGGCTGCCTCACTTTTCCGGCTTTGCGGCTGAATGACTGCAGCGCAAAGATTCCTCCAGAGTGTGACAGCATTGCTCTGTGGCTCTGCTGGGCTGGGCCTGTCTCACTCTGCAAGGGGCTTACCCAGCATTCTCACTGGCTCTGACAACAGCCGGGAAGCAGGGCTATTCCTGTTACCGCCCCCATTTCCCTCATTCCTGAAGGTCAAAGCCAGATCATGCTCCTCCTGGCCTGTCCTGCACCACCCTGTGTACAGTTCATAATCACAGGAACCTGGAGACCAGGAAACCTGGCAGGAAGGGGCCAGAAATCCCAGCAACTGAAAAGCCAAGGTGTGCAAGGAAGGGGTAGAGGAAGTGCGGAGCCGGGCTGGGTGGTTGCGGGGAGGAAGAGGAGGTGATGCCAGGTTTCCAGGCATCTGTGAGTCTCTGCCAGCTGACTCCAGCCTGCATGTTTTGTCCGCAGCAGCTGACTGCTGACTCAGAAGCCCCGCATGGGCCTTGTCTGCGGAGGACGGCACTGCAGAGACGGCTTCTGAAGCACATGCAGGACCCGGTTATGTTTCTATTTACAACAAGAGTTGAAGGTTGTCACTGACTTCTAGCTGGCTATGAGAACACGCAAATCCCTAGTTCTCAGAAGAGGGAGCTGGATGTTTCTGGGGGAGTAGAAAGGAGAATCATCTTTAAAAACAGAAAAAGAAAAAAACAAAACAACAAAATACGAATGACACTTCAAGAGTATGGCATCAGAGTGAAGCTTAGTTTTCTCCCTAACCAATGCACCATGAACATACCAGCGAACGTGCAAATCTCTGAATCTTACACAGCAATCTGTGAACTGTGCCTTCCCCTAGCCCATTCACTCAGAGGTATGTCTCATCTAAATAGATCTTGAAAGCGGGTAGAAGGCCAGGTGTGATGGCTCATGCCTGTAATCCCAGCAATTTAGGAGGCCAAGGCGGGAAGATCACCTGAGCCCAGGAGTTCAAGACCAGCCTGGGCAACACAGTGAGATCCCGTCTCTTTAAAAAATAAAAAACAAAAAAATTAGCTGGGTGTGGTGGCATTCGCCTGTGGTCCCACCTACATGGGAAGCTGAGGTGGAAGGATTGCTTGAGCCCAGGAGGTCGAGGCTGCAGTGAGCCATGATCATGCCAATGCACTCCAGCCTGCGAGACACAGCAAGATCCTGTCTCAAAAACCAAAAAAAGAAAAAGGTGGAGAGGAACACTTGCTTTGGAACGCCATCAGGAGGAAGCTTAGATGAAAAATGCACTATGGATTACTGAGATTCCCTCATATTTTCCCTCAGAAACCAGGACCCAAATTGTCAACATGCCTCGGGCTCCTGATCCGTCTTCCTGCAACATACGCAACTTAGCATCATCATTTGAAAAGGGTGTCCTTTCTGTACCAAGTAGTCTTGGTATCCTTGTCAAAAATCATTTGACCACAAGCGAGGTGCATGAGGCTGAGGCAAGAAGATTATTTGATCCTCCCAGGACCCCGAATCCAGCCTGGGCAATACAGCAAGACCCCATTTCTTAAAAAAAAATCATTTGACCATATATGTTAGGGTATGTTTCTGGGCCCTCTATTGTATTTCCATTGGTTTATATGTCTGTCTTTATGCCAGTACCACACTGTTTTGATTAGTACAGCTTTATAGTAAGTTTTGAAATCAGGAAGCACGAGTCCTCCAGCTTTGGTCTCCTTTAGAAGGACTGTTTTGGCTATTCAGGGTCCCTTGAGATTCCATGTAAATTTTAGGATGAGTTTTTCTATTTCTTTTTTTTTTTTTGAGACAGTCTCTCACTCTGTCGCCCAGGCTGGAGTGCAGTGGTGTGATCTCCACTCACTGCAAGCTCCGCCTCCCAGGTTCACGCCATTCACCTGCCTCAGCCTCGTATGTAACTGGTACTACAGGCGCCCGCCCCCGCGCCCGGCTAATTTTTGTATTTTTAGTAGAGACAGGGTTTCACCATGTTAGCCAGGGTGGTCTCGATCTCCTGACCTCATGATCTGCCCGTCTCAGCCTCCCAAAGTGTTGGGATTACAGGCGTGAGCCACCGCACCCAGCCAAGGGTTTTTCTATTTCTACAAAAAAAAAAAATCACTGGGATTTTGATAGGGATTACATTGAATGTGTATTGTTTGGGTAATTCTGACATCTTAACAATAGTAAGTCTTTCAGCCCATAAGGATGAATTTGTTCTCATTTACCTTGTAATTTATTTCAGTGATTTTTTTAGTTTTCATTGTACAAGGCTTTCACCTCCTTGGCTAATTCTTAAGTGTTTTATTATTTTTGATGCTACTGTAAACAGAATTATTTTAATCATTTCCTTTTCAGACTGTTCACTATTAGTATATAAAAATGTAACTGGCTGGGCACTGTGGCTCATACCTGTAATCCTAGCACTTTGGAAGGCCGAGGCGGGCGGATCACAAGGTCAGGAGATCGAGACCATCCTGGCTAACACGGTGAAACCCTGTCTCTACTAAAAATATAAAAAATTAGCCGGTGCGGTGGTGTGCACCTGTAGTCCCAGCTACTCAGGAGGCTGAGGCAGGAGAATGGCGTGAACCCGGAAGGCAGAGTTTGCAGTGAGCCGAGATCACGCCACTGCACTCAAGCCTGGGTGACAGAGCGAGACTCCATCTCAAAAAAAAAAAAAAGTAACTGATTTTTGTGTATTAACTTTGTATCCTGCTACTTTGCTGAATTTATGTATTAGCCTTGAACAGGTTTTTTTTGGTGGAATCTGTAGGATTTTCTATACATAAGATCATATCATGTATAGAAGACAAATGGAGATAATTGTCTTCCTTTCCAATTTAGATGCCTTTTGATTTCTTTTTTTGGCCTAATTGCTCTGGATAGAACTTCAGTACTATATTGGATAGAAGAGGCAAAAGTGGGCATCTTTGTCTTGTTCCTGATCATAAGAGGAAAAGCTTTTCGTCTCTCACTGTTGAATATGACGCGTGCCGTGGTTTTTCACATATGGCTTTTACCAGGCGAAGGTAGTTTTCTTCTATTCCTAGTCTGGTGAGTATTTCTATCATGAGAAGGTATTGAATCCACATGTATTGCATCCTGGGATCTATCCTGACTCTCCATCCTTTTTATTATCAAGCTGACACTCCGCGGGATGGAGAGAAAACATGAAGCCAGCTCCTCCCCCCACCACTGTGCCCTTCCCCTCTCCTGCCTGTCACTCACCCGGCTGCACTCCTCATCTGCTCCTGCCACTCTGCAAGGACATTATTTAAATGTCTCTCTCCTCCACTAACTGTGAACTTCCTTAGGGTAGGGACTGGGTCTCTGCGCTATAACCCGACTTGGAGTAGAAATAGGTCGTGTTTCTGTGGAGGTGATGAGGGTAGGAAGGAGCCCAGCAGCTCCGTACTTGAAGGACCGGTCCTGGGGAAAGCACTAGCCTGGCCTGTGTGGCTGCAGAAGGTGAAGGAGAACTGGACACATGTTAGAGAGAGACGTCCAATGTGCTACCAAAAAGCGGTATCCAGGAGTGCACAGTCAGCCTGGGTGGGCGGTGACAGTCTATGAAGAACACTCGCAAGAGTGTGGCACTTTTCTCATGACCCACACTCTGCTGGGCTGCGTGTGGATCACCCCTCTCTAGAGGCATCTGAGAAGAGCCGGGCCCAGATAACCTCTGGGTTCTCTTCCAAGTCCCTAATCCTGCAGGACCATATGGTCCTAACCCTTATGTTGTATCTTTTCTAATTTTTCATTTCTATTCTTTGCTAACAACCTATTTCTTCATGAAAACCAAGTTAAGAACATCTACGCAACTGAGAAATGAAATGAGTTAGAAGTGAGCTGACCTCTGCCTTGCAGTTCTGTCACCAAACACACATTAAAGTGTCTGAATCACAACGAGGCACCAAATAAACATAATCACCGATGATGATGTCAGTTCACGTTCAAAGTAACCCCCAAAACAAGTAGTGAAGAAGAATGCCTGAGGCCCACCATCTCACAGCCTCCTCATCTGTAAAATGAAAATCACAGGATTCTGTAGGAAGTAAGGTCATGAACGTAGAATGTTTTTCCGTGCCAGGAACAGAGCAAGGCCCAACCAACAGTAGCGCTGTTATCATCTAGCAGTTTATCAATAAACCCCAGCAATGAAAGTGTATACTCAGTCTATACGACGGAACAACAGGGTTCAGATGGTTTTGTTTTTTGAAGGAAAGAAAAATGGTTTGGAACTTTCTCTGCTCCATGATCAATCTTCCCCTCTCCCTCCATCTGCTCTAGAAAGCGTGAGAATGGCATTGGGTGGGCGGAGGGGGGGCCTAAAGGAGTAAGATCTGTGTAATTCCTGCCAAACTGTAGTGTTAAACATGACAGAAGATACTGAGTCGTTACTACTCGGTGTCACATCCACGCCTATGGCATCTTCGCCACCATCCCACGAGGCAACATGTATGACCTCCATTCTGCAGGCAGGGCAAGTGCAGCTTAAAGAAGGTGAAAGGTCACAAAAGCAAGAAGGAGGCAGTGCAGGCATGTTTTGGGTCCAGACTTGTCCAGTTGAGAGCCTAAGTCCTTAGCCATTATGAAAATCCACCTGAGAATACAGCTTGAGAAATAAAAGTTCATGAGAATGCATGCCTCTAGTCCCTAATCACCCGACAGCAGGAACTTGCCTGCCAGGAAGATAGCTGCCCAGCTAGCAATGGATATGCAATTTCAAGTAAATTTAGCAAGGACACACAATACAGGATTATTTTTCTCCTCATGATTTATCACTGCATCTGCTCCTCTGAAATGGAGCCCTTTCCAAATGGCAGTGAGAGCAGTCTGGTTTCACAGTAATTCTTCTCACGGGCTGCCAAAAGGCTAAGCAACTAAAACAGTGCTAACACGGTCCGGATCAGTCAGCGTTCTGCAGCAGGCTCCTGCACCCCAGCAATCAGCAACACCCACGAGGAGTCAATTACAAAACATTTTCCAACCACCTAATACCACTCCATCTATTATAGGAGCCTGGGGAAGGACAGAAGGTGGACCTCAACCTGCCCACTGTCAACAACAGTACAGACCAAAAGACCAACACCTTCCTGACCCACCAACCCAAGAACCCTACTCTCAGGGGTGATGAAAGGCCTCTGGGTGGGGAGAAAGTCTCACTGAGGATGTGGGGAAACACAATTAAAGGAGAACCCCAAGAAAAAGCTGTTCTCCTCAAGGGCCGGAATCCAATCTATTAGGCTGGTGCAGAAGTCAGTGTAGTTACTTTTGCCATTACTTTGAACGGCAAAAACCGCACTGACTTTTGCACCACCAACTCTGCTGAGCACCACGTACCCAGTTCCAGGTACACAGCAGGTGCTCGATAAGGTTCTGCTGATTAAAGGGCTTCCCAGTCACCTACACTTGTGCAGACCCGGGAAGCTGGCTGGTTGGTAGACCACACAGGGCAACCGCCAGGCCACGGCACACAGGGAGAGATGACTAGAGAACTTGCAGAAAACAGGCAAGGTCCCACCAAGGCACTCGGTCAGGTCGTTTCCTTTCTCTCCCCGGACAGAGCCCGCAGCTAAGGCTTTCCAACACTGGCCCAAAACACAGCTGGCAGGAGACTAACCTGGAACAGAATCTGGGGTTTCTCAGATGTCTCGCCTACCTGTCATCACTGCCACAGAACCACAAAATACACTGCAGTCAAGGCTCAGCACCATCTGAAAGGTCATCTAGGCCCACCAGCCATCCCACACCTGCCTATCAATGACACGTCAACAGCACCAAGCTGAGCAGCTTGCAACCAATGTTCATTCCTTAAGGATTCCATTTCCGTGTAGAAGACCAAAATAGGCTGGGTGTGGCGGCTCATGCCTGTAATCCTAGCCCTTCGGGAGTGTGAAGCAGGAGGACTGCTTTAGGAGGAGTTCAAAACCAGCCTGGGCAATATAGTAAGACCCTCATCTCTACAAAAAATTAAAAAATTAGCAGGGCATAGTGACACACACCTGTCGTCCCAGCTACCCAGGAGGTCGAGGCTGCGGTGAGCCATGGTTGCGCCACTGCATTCCAGCCTGGGGACGGAGTGACACAGTCTCAAACAAACAAACAAAAAACCATAAACAAAAACACCATTTCTCTCAAAACCGCCATGGTTCCCAGTTTTTCCACCTTCTTGGCATTCTTCCACAAGCTTCTATCGGTAATCAACGTCTATGCCCATCTCATCTGCCTTCCCTCCAATGACAGTGAGCAACATCTGGCATGTCTAGCTGAAGCCAGCCTCCAGCCTCCGCCTGTGCTCCTGACCCTGTCCCCGTTCTTACTCAAGCATGCTGCCTCCCACACTGGTCCCTTCTCTGCAGTGATCCTCCCTCACCCCACTCAACTGTCTTCGGCAAGGACACGTCTTTCAACACCTAGTCCAGACCCCATCCACTCCAACTAACTTACTTTGCTCCCCTTGACGGTAAAACTCGCTGAAAGAATTGTCAATGCTTTGTTCACAACTTTCTCTTCTCCCACTATCTTTGAACCTCCAACAAGTAGACCTTGTCCTCAGCCCTAAACAGAAATGCCTCATCAAGGTCATGAATGACCTCCATGCTGTCCAATCCAATGATCAGTTCTCAACCCCTGTTTTCCTCAACCTGTCTGCAGCACAAGTCACAGCTCACCAGCACACAACCCCACCAGCCTCCAGGACAAGGGGACACTGCCCTCTGGGTCCGGCTGTGGCCTCATAGCCCCTCTCTGTATCCTTTGCTGGTTCCAGACCCATCCCAAGCCTCTGCATATTGAAATGGCCCTGGAATTAACTCAGTCTTTGATCTCTTTTGAAACTACATCTCCTTCTACATCAGTGGCTTTTAAACTGTGATTTACAGTTAAAAAAAAGTCTCGTACTGTGATCTGGGACACAGCTCTCTTTTTACATAAATTTAATTTTAAAAACGTTTCATAGGACAAAATTCCCCCATCAGTCGACATAAAAGTAAACATTTTACAACAGCCCTTACTACTGAGATATTGTTTTCAATTCTATTTCATTTTTTGAAAATGGCTGGTGCCCACTGTACTGACTTCGTGACCCACCGAGACACAACCCCCTGTGAAAGCTATGCCCTGGAGGATCCTCCCTCCCGTAGCTTCATCTACACAGTAGCGTTAACCAAAGGTGCCTTAATATTTATTTCCTCTCTCCTGAACTTGCACAACCAATCGCCTATGTGACATTTCTACCTGGCTGTTTGACAGGCATCTCTAACTTGAAGCACTGGAGGCCCTACTCCCGATGCCTCTCGCCAGAGCCTGTTCCTTCCCTAGTGTTCTGCGTCTTGGTAAACAGCACCGCCAGATACCCAGAAGCTCCACCGAAAACCTTACCCCCGTCTGCCTTTCTGTCACAACCCACGGTTCGTTCTTCAGAAAATTCTGTGTTCTGCCTTCAAATACAGCCAAACCCAACCACTTCTCACCATGTTTCTCTGTCGTCCTCACTGAGACACCACCAGCTCTCACTTGCTCATTGCATGAGCCTCCCCTACTTCTGCTCCTCCAAACCCACCCTCCAGAATATTCCACAAAGCAGCCAGAGCATCCACTTAAAACATGCATCAGATACGTAGACTGCCGCACCTCAGCCCCAGGTCAGGTCCTGCCACTCTCCCCAGCACTCCTTAGGCCCAGCCAGACGGCCTCCCTCCTGCTCACCAAGGCCTCCCTGGGCGGGGCTGGCCTCGCTCTTCAGGTCTTGGCTCACCTTATCAGAGAGAGCTCTGCTGACCACACCCAGGAAAGAACGCCCTGCCCCTGCCCGTCACTCTCGACCCGCATCCTGTGGACACTGTGTACAAAGCATGTCCCTTCCCTCTATCTCCCCTGGCAGAAGTAAGCCCAGCTATGAGAAGAGAGTGGAGCATGAGCACACAGTGACTTCAGAGCATTCTCCTGCTGAGGTGCCCGTCCACTGCCTGCCACCCGCCCGGATACACCTGCTTTGTCCTCAAGGACAAATCAGGACTTGGTAAACTGTCTTCACTAAATTTCCTCAGCTGATTCGGCCATGACTTCCCATCTCAGCCAGCATAAAAGCAAATATAAAATAGTGGCCCACAAGGCCCTATAAACGTGTCATAAACATTTTGGTCTCAGGACTGCTTTATACACTTCAGAGCTACGGAGGACCAGAGTTCGAGGCTGCAGGGAACTACGATCATGCCACTGCACTCTAGCCTGGGGGACAGAGCGAGACCGTCTCTGAAAAAAAAATTATTGAGGACCCAAAGAGCTATCAATATTTACTATATGTAAAATTAAACCTGAGACAAAATTTCAATATTAATTCATTTTAAAATAACAATTAACATACCTTATGAAAAAAATTACTTTCCAAGACAGAAATTTAGTGAGAAGAGTGACAGTGCTCTACATTTCTGCAAACCTCTTTAATGTCTGGCAGCCAGATTCTCCCGCCTGCTCTATCTGCAGCAGCAGCACAGATCATGTAGCCTCTAGAAAAGCCCACTGTACACACCTGGGCAAACAAGGGCGGAAAATGCACACAACAGCACTCAGTATTATTACAATAATAAGCCCCCATGAGACCTGTGCCCATACACACGCCTTCCCTCTGTTGCCTCCTTTCCTGCCACTGGCCGCAATGGCCTCCCCATGCTCCCCACCTACCAGACACCCTCTCACCTCAGCCTTCGCATCTGCAGCTCCTTTTGTCTAAAAATGCTCTTCCCTCTGATCCATTCACTCAAAAAATATTACTGAGCATCTATTATGGGCCGAGCACTCTTCTATGCTCCAGAAATAACAGCGGTGAACAGAGAAAACAAGCTCTGACTTCCAAGCCACGAGCCTTCTACTAATGCAGCTGACACACATATTCAAACGCCAGCTTCTCAATGTGGACTTCCCTGGCCACACTGTTTAAACCTGCTCATCCTCTTTCCCTGGTTTTCTCCAAAGCACTTACCACAATTTGACATACTCCAAATGTTTTTTTTTTTTTTTTTT
>NW_012115622.1:541796-558683 GCF_000951035.1 Colobus angolensis palliatus | reverse complement strand
ATAGCTCAGTGCAACTTCCTGGGCTCAGGTGATTCTCCTGCCTCAGCCTCCTGAGTCACTGGGACCACAGGCGCACACCACCAAGCATAGCTAATTGTTTTTTATTTGTAGAGATGGGGTCTCACTATGTTGCCCAGGCTAGTCTCGAACTCCTGGGCTTCAAGCAATCCTCTTGCCTTGGCCTGCCACTGGGATTACAGGTGTGAGCCACCACACCCAGCCTCTAAATGTTATTTACTTACAATCTATCTTTCTGCTACAATGTAAATTCTGGAAGGGTGAAGATTTTTGCCATTTTGTTCACTGTTGCATCCTTGCACCTGGAACAGTCCCTGGACCACAACAGGTGGTGCACAGTGAGGGCCACCTGATGAACACACGGCTATGTTTCCGAACTTCTCCAGGCAGAACTGAGTTAGGATATGAGACAGAAGTCGTATCAAATGAAAATGAACTGTGTGCTTTCAGGCAGTGTCACCAGGCTGGGAATCACAGAGATTGAGACCCCTTCAAGGGGAGTCCAGATGGCTTCTGCCCAGCGGGGGAGGTGCTCCCCTGGAGACCTGCCCTTTTTCCATGACCACGACCGGCCCTGGACCTGGCTCACACAGGCTCTGCCCAGCAGGCCCTACACCCAGCTCAGGACCTGTTCTTGCCAGCAGGAGAAGAGAGCCTGTCAGGAGCCAGGACCTGGAGGCAGCTTTGTTTCAACAGCCAAACACTTTCAGTGTAACTGTCCCCTATAAAAAGAAACTGGTTTCTAGAAAAGAACTGTGGTATCAGTGTCAGCAAATGCTATGGAACAGGCCCAGCCCACTTCCCCAGAGACGAGTAGGACACATAATATTTCTGATTCCAAGTTACCTGCATGGCTAACATCTGCAGGAGAAAGTCACAAAGCCGCCACAAGCCCAGGTGTCAGACAAGGCAACATTTCTTCGTCGGAGGCAGAAGGACACAGGACTCAATGGATACTCGCTGGGCGGCGACAAGGAGACTGCCCAGTGAGAGGGAGAGCTGCACACGTGAAACGCCAGCCTCGGGAGTAGAATGGGGGTGGGACAAAAGCATATTTTCTGCAAGTCCCTGCAGTGAGGACTGATGTGGCCGTACCTGCCCCGTCATCTCCACACACAGGTGGGACCCCAATACTGCCTTCTGCAATACCCCCACTGGTTCCTCCAGCCTAGCCTTGTGTCTTGGGGCCCCCAGCCCGTCCCCACCCTCCTAATGACCCTCTTCCGATCATCTTTTCACTCCCTCTCCAATCTGGCCTCTGTCTCCAACACTCCACTGACGGTGACGGTGGCTTTCAAGTGAGGCGGGCTCAGATGCATTCCAGTCCTATCTGGCTAGCTCCCTGGCTGCAGCGCTTCCTGGAACCCGCCCTCCCCTGGCTGTGCTCTGCCTCCTGCTTCTGCCCACTCTCCTCGCCACCCTCCAGTCTCTCAGCTGCAATTCTTTCATCTGCCGCTCTCGTAAAATTGGATAGCCCTTGATTTTTATCATTCTGACCTTGCTCTGGAGATCCAAAGCTACTAAACATCTCCACTTAGCCATCCACAGGTGCCTCCCACCAAGGAAGTCTATCTACCCCACATGGAGTCAAACCCGCCACCCACCAAATGGAAATCTGGGGTCATCTCAGACCCTTCTCTGTTCTCCACTCCTCAACCCAACCTGTTGATTCTAATTTTACAATGTTCATCTCCTACCATGATCCTGGTGGAAGCCCTGAGATTTCTAGTGTGAAAGGAAAATAAATCTCAGGGCCCCAAACTCACTAAGCCAAAGGGAAAGGCCAAGCTGGGAAGTGTCATGCAAATCCACCTTCCATTCTGGTTCCTGAATAAGATGACTACAAAGGCGACTCCCTCACATTTTGCCCACAGGGAAATTCCTTGTGGGTGCCAAGATCTTTACCCTAAAGCATTTCTGTCAAAATTCACCATGGCAATGTGAGTTGACAGCTTATCTTCACAGGTGCGGGGACATAAGACAGAACTCAAGTCACCCCTCTGCCCACCTGTGACAAACGCATATCTGACTATTTCCTCTGCTCTACTGTCTACGTTATCTCATGTAAAAATGCAGATTCAGAGTCAAAGGCATCAATGACTATTTTTCCTTTCCCTCAACATGAAAATTGTGTATTTCTCAATATCCCACTTTCTCCCTTAAATACTGAAGCTCTCAAAATCATCTTTGGAGAAAGGCACAGACCCGTCTCCTGGGCGTGCATCCCTTAACTTTGGCAAATAAACCTCTTAAAATGACTGAGACTTGAGACTTGTCTTGGTCATTTTCCTTGATTGACACCAGCTTGGACTAGCACAGCTGCCCCTTAATCTTTGTGTGTGTGTGTGCTCTGTTGCCCAGGCTGGAGTGTAATGGCGCGATCTCAGCTCACTGCAACCTCCACCTCCAGGGTTCAAGTGATTCTCCTGTCTCGGCCTCCCTAGTAGCTGGGATTACAGGCGAGCGCGACCACACCTGGATAATTTTCGTATTTTTAGTAGAGATGGGATTTCACCATGTTGGCCAGGCTGGTCTCGAACTCTTGGCCTCAAGTGATCCACCCACTTCGGCCTCCCAAAGTGCTGGGATTACAGGCGTGAGCCACTGCGCCCGGCCAACTGCCCCTTAATCTAAACTAAACTTGCTCCAAAACATACTCCACAAGTGCCAGAAGGGTCTTTCGTAGGAGCCAACGTGACCCGTTGCTGCCTCTGTTGACACTAGGAAACAATCCAAACCCGCAGCAAGGCTCAAAAAGCCAACTCTTCTCACTACTATTTATAGATGCAACCCATTCTCTCAGGTTCCTGGCATGCACCGCGCTCTTAGGCGTTCCTCATCTCCGCCACCCCCTCACCTTTGCCTACAATGCCCCTCCTGCGCTGGAGACTGCAGCTCGCATTCCGGACTTTACTAAAGTGACCCCGCCCACCCCAGCCCCAGGCAACCAATCCCCTTTTCCTCTGTGTTCCCTCCCACCTGGGTGCGTGCCTCCCCTTCAACACTCCTCACTTGCTCTGGAATTAAGTCCAGGTCTGCCTACCCGTTTGTGTTTGGGTCTGGCTAGGTAGAGGAATTCAGGTTCATGCTTGCACATAGTACAGATGCGGGCAGACGCCAAGAAAGAAGGGAAACGATAAACAGAAGGCTCACCTGGGTCATAACATCTAATGTCACAGAACTACACAAAAGGAGAAAGGGTATTTGCATGATGATTAATTTGTTACTAACTTGTTACAATTTAAGGGGTATAAGAAGGACCAGGAAGCAGCCAAAGTTGAGTTCCCTAAGGCATGCCTGAATGGCTCCTGATTGTGAACAGGACTGCTGTTTTCCGTTCACATTCCAGGATGATCCTTACCTTTTTCAGACACTAAGTCACTGGTATTGTGATGTTGAAGCTTCCAAGAATTAGACTGGCTGAAGGGAAGGCTCATGCCCCACAGGCTTCTTAGAGATGCAAATGGCTTGGGAAGGAAGAAAACCAGGTTCAAGTGTATGCACCAGGGCACAGTATGGTGAGCACAGGAGGGTCTTTATTCTCCAATAAGGTAGCTGTGCATGCTCAAACCCAAGCACAGAAAGGAATGGAGAAAGAGGGCTAGCTAGCTCCAAAGGCCATAGTTTTCTTCCTATTTTCATGGAGAAAATCTCAGTTGTTCTTTCCAAAACAGAAATAAATCTAGACAACCAACCCTAAACCAACTCAGTGGAATGTGTTTTCCCTTGAAATTAGCTTAAAAGAGGATGGGACTTAGGCACAATTAATCAGTGGATCAAATGCTTCTCCAAGCCAAACCTCTCCCTCTGCTGATGGCCACTGACCTCTGAGATCACTCCCCCAGCTACATCCCTCACCACACCACCTCCATGGGAAGGAGACACATTTGGCTGGAAATGAAACATTCAGAGAAAGTGAGTCACAAGCTTACTTTCTTCTGCTCAAGGAATACTGCAAATTCCCCAAGCTACACTCAGGCAGGGTCTTGAAAGTTGACAGCCCACAACTTCTCCCTACTTATGCATCCCTGGCTCTAGGGGTGAACCTACCCTGTCCAGGGCATATAGAACTATAGCCAAAACTGTGGTTTCTTTTCTCCCAAAAACCAACTGCCATGACCTCTTTGGGCTCCAAAATTCCAACTGCTCTGGGCTCCAAGCCAGCAACCTACCACATTTTTTTTTTTTCTACAAAAGACTTATTAATCTTTACTCAATTCAGCACCAATAAGATTAGCCAGTGTAGAGCCAGAGGGGCCTACCGGCTCCATTCCACATCTACCTTGGCCTAAGATGCCAGCACCTGATGGCCAAGTGGCCCGGGCCACCTTCCGGTCCCTGCTGGGGCCCAGTGGCAGTCTCGGGTTCTGAGCTGGGCTTTGCCCACCCCTTGGTTTTCTAAAGCACTTGTCTAGTTTGCTACAGGCACAGGACTCATTGGTCTACTGGCTCTGGGATACATATTCTTTGGCTTGCTCCAAGGACTGAAACCTAAAATCTGAAGTGTTCCCTAAGGGATATTAGAAAGTGTTACTGCTGTGACCCTCTTGCCAACTGCGACTTCCACAAGTCTAACTCCAGGGAAGCCATCTGTATTAGTCCATTCTCATGCTGCTAATAAAGACATATCTGAGACTGGGTAATTTATAAGGAAAGAGGTTTAATTGACTCATAGTTCAGCATGGCTGGGGAGGACTCAAGGAACTTTTATGATCATGGTGGAAGGGGAAGCAAACACAACCTTCTTCACACGGCAGCAACAAGGAGAAGTGCACAGCGAAGGGGGAGCAAAGCCCCTTACAAAACCATCAGATCCAATGAGAACTCACTATCACAAGAAAAGCATCGAGGTAACCGCCTACATGATTCAATTACCTCCTACCAGGTCTTTCCCACGACACGTGGGGAATATGGGAGCTACAATTCAGTATGAGATTTGGGTGGGAACACAGCCAAACCATATCACCATCCTTATGGGAAGGCCACCAAAGGACACTGTCAGCCCTCTCACAAATCCTGGACAGCTCTCTGCAGCCAAGCACCATAGACTCCAACTCACCAGGGCACAGCCAGCAGATCAGGCATATCTCGCCCCCTCGGACCAGTTCAGGCACAGATTAAATATGCCACCTTGAGAAATACCACTCACTGGGGTAAGGAAAAGCCAATGTACTCTGTTCAACTTAAATAAATATTTGATATAGATACATGTTATAAATCCCAAATTGGAAATATCCCAAAATCTGAATGTTTCTGAGCATCAACATGACACTCAAAGGAAACAATGGGGCATTTCTGACTGCAGATTTTCAAATTAGGGATGCTCAACTGGTAGGTATAGTGCAAATATTCTAAAATCTGAAAAAAATATGAAATCCAAAACACATCTGATCCCAAGCATTTCAGAAGAGATACTCAACCTGTGCTAAACACCATGGACATAAAGACTTTGTTAAAGGGCCTTAATTAAGCAACCCTGTATTTCAGAAGACATCCAACTGGAAGCCCCAGAGCATCTCAAGCCACAGTGTGAGAACAGCAGGTATTTCATAAATACTGCTGCAGGATGACATAGTAACATGCCCACAATAGCTTCAGTGCTCTGACCTTCCTTCCTCAGGGCAACTCAACCCACCGTTCACAGTAAGCTTCCATCCCTGTTGGCAACAGCAAATCAGTGTATTAGCAAACTGGTATGTGACAAGAGCTGGCACGGCAGCGGGGGCAGACAAGACCTTCACCATCATGGAGGCTACTACTCTTGAAGAGAAGATCACTAACAATCAAATACTGAAACAAATTTGCCTTCTACCACTGCAATCCAACGCATAAAAGGCATTTGGGACAAAGGCAGGGAAAGTGTGTTACCTGATTTCCAATCACCTAGATACTTTTAGGAAGAAAGCAGTAGAAAGAGGGTAAAAAGTTAGAGAGCATAGACAACTGATATCATTCTTTAACCACAGGTGCAACCTCCTCTCCTACTTCAAATGAAGTTTCACCAAAATTCCCCGCTTGCCGTGTGAAATGGTTTCGATGTCTGCCCCTCCAAATCTCATGTTGAAATGTGTTTCCCAATGCTGGAGGTGGGGCCTGGTGGGAAGTGAATGGATCATGGGAGTGGATCCCTGATGAGTGGTTTAGCGCCATCCTTGGTGATGAGTGAGTTCTTGCTCAGTTAGTTCACATGGGATCTGGCTGTTTAAAAGCCTGGGACCTCGCCCTCTTGCTCTCACCAGGTGACATGATAGTTCCTCATTACCTTCCACCATGATTGGAAGCTTCCTGAGGCCTCATCAGAAGCAGATGGTGGCACCATGCTTCCCGTACAGCCTGCAGAACCATGAGCCAATTAAACTGCTATTCTTTATAAATTACCCATCTCAGGTATTTCTTTATAACAACACAACAATGGCCTAACACACCCTGCAAACTGGGTGTCAACAGAGCAATGAAACTGACCAAATAGCAACAGAGGGGAAGAGTCATGGGATCCGAATAAGCCACAAACTGGATATTGGGCTCTGGATCCTGGAGAGCTACCCTCTAGCCAGAAACCAAAATGAGCTTGTCTCATTCCTGGTAAATATTCCAACCATGCTAGGTGCCGAGCACCTGGGAGAGCAAGGGCAGGGGAGCAAGGGGAGGAGAGCCAGGTGAGAGTCACAAGCTGTACCAAGTTCCTGACTTCAGGACCTCTGGAGGGCTCAGCCAGGAAGCCAAAGGACTCGGAGCAGGGCTTCTCGCTCCCCTAGAACCGCCAGGCTGGAAAAACATACTGTTCTCAGGACTGGAGGGCGTTTTTCTATACCACTTGATTGCGGTATAACTTACAGACGATAAGATTCACCCGTTTTCGGTGTACAATCAGTGATTTTTAGTAAATTTGCCAACTTGTGCAACCATCACCACTATCTAGTATCAGAATATCTCCATCACCCTGGAAGGGATATTTAATATCTCCCAAACCTGAAGACGATTATGATTCAGTCAGTTTTACCAGGAATGTGAAAAAAGAGGTTGATATTTACCTGTTGTTGCTGCCCATTCAGCAACACGAAGGGAGCTCAGAGCAGGCAGGAAGCTGAGGAGGTCACAGCTATCCTGCCTCTGTCTGAAAAGCATTCAACTGGGCTTGGCTGGAGGACCTCGAAACCTAAACATTTTTTTTTTTAAGTAACCCTTGTTGAGAATAGTGCTCCCCAAGCTAAAACGAAGAAGCCGTTCATCTGTCCATGTTTTCCCGGCACCCCTCTTTCCACAGTGCCGGAACGGTACTACCGCACAAATCTCTCTTCACCATGACAGATCTCAGCACTACAGCCAAGGAACCAAACACGTTTCAGTTAAATCCTCAAACAGGCACTGTCCCTTCCTCCCGGATGCTTTCAAAAATACTGTATAAAACGACGGGGTGTGAGTCCCAAACCCAAAAATCTTCTAAATCACTGATCAAAAAATAAAATTTGTGAAAAAAAATGTTTTGACCCTGGAAAACATAAATGCACAGGCATTTTAACTGATGGTATCCATGGGACTGTAAGGTCTTACCGATGTCTTTCATCCTGACATTGATGCTGGTCAAAGCTCTCAATTTTTCTTCATATGCAGAATATGAGCAAATATGCAATGAAGGGACAGTGGAATCAACAAAGCAGAAATGGTTAGAAGACTAAAGGTCTACAACTTCCCAATACACAGTCCAACTTAGAGAGGAACACCCTTCCCTGAGCCCATTTCACCATCCTCAACCTTGGCATTCCAGGACGTCTGTGCCCTCCCAACAACAGCCTGGCTTGGAAAAGGAATATCCCAAGGGAGAAGTGTGAATCTGTAGAGTAACCAAAAAGCCAACCTGGCGGAGAACAAAGGATTATACAGCCGAACTCTCCTGCCCTGGTTTCTCTCTGCATGCTCCTCTGGCTTTTTATGCCACTTTCTAAGTAGAGAGGGAGCTTAGGGCTCTCTCCTTGGCCCTCTTTCTTTCCATTTCATTCCAGCGCCATCTTTGTAACTGTCCCCTGGACATCTCCATCAGAATATGCCAGGGCGCCTCCAACTCAAGTTACTCAAAACAGAACCCCATCTTCCCTCCCAAACTTATGTCTCTCCCTGAATCACAATTCTAGTAAAACTGCTGTCTACCTAAGTCAGAACTCCAGGTGTTGGCCTCCACACCGCCCTTACTTCCCACTGGAAAAGGCTGGGGGCGTGGGCGTGCAGGCGACTGTACCATGCCAAGCATGGTGGGGACGCAGCACAGTGCAGGGTATATTCGTATTTGCTCTTCCTAAATTCCTCGCCCATTTATTCCTTCCTTTCTAACGTCACTGCATTGGACTTCATTGTCTACACCTGGACTCCTGCAATAGTCTCCTAAATGTAGACCCTTCCTCAAGGTAATTTTGGTTTATTTTCTTAATGTGTTAAGCTATATACAATATAAAAGTTGTTTCTAACCATTTTTAATTGCACAATTCAGTGGTATTAAATTTATTCACAATGTTGCACAACCATCGCCACTGTCTGTCTCCAGAACTTTTTTGTCATCCCCAACAGAAACTCTGTACCCATTAAACACTGGCTCTCCATTTCCCCCTTCCTCAGCCCATGGTGATCACCATTCTATTCTGGCTCTATGAATCTGTCTACTCCAGGTACCTCACATAAGTAGGATCATGTTATTTGTCCCTCTGTGTCTGGCTTATTTCACTTAGTATAAGGGTTTCAAGGTTCATCCACATTGTAACATAAATCATGACCTCATTCCTTTTCATGGCTGAATAATAATTCCATTGTAGTCCACACTGCATTTACTTTTTCCATTCACCCATCAATGGAGAGCTGGGCTGTTTCTACGTTTGATTACTGTACATAAGCTTGCCGTGAACATGGGGTGTAACACAAATACACCCTGCTCAAGTGTGCAATTCCCATACTATGTGTCTTCCAAAGTGATCTTTCTAAACAAATCTACTTAAGCCACCCCTTGCTTACACTTTGAAAGACACTATTTTCCTGCCAGGCTAAGCTTGGGGTTGCAGGTCCTGCTTCACCTCCACCCTCATCACCTCACCTCCCAACACCCCTGTGCTCAGCCCCTGACGTCTGCCTGCTGCTCCAGGAACACCCATGTTCTTTCCAGCACGGTTTGTTTTCACAACCTAGAACACATGTTCCCTGCCCGTGCACACACTTCTCTGAACCTCTGCTTGTCCTCTGAGCTGCTTCGGTCTTCTCTGAACTAAGGCAGATAACGAACATGGACCTACTTATCCATCAGGGCATTAGGGTCACATCTCCAAGCCCTTCCCAGAACAACTCTGCCCTGCCCTTCTTCCTACACACAGATCTTACCTCTGCTCTCCAAGCACCTCCTACCAGGTGCTGGGCTCCTAGAAGACAGCAAGTGTCTCTCCGTCTGGCTTCTATTTCCAGCATTTAGCAGTGCCAGCCCCCAACACACACTTTAAGGAGTGAATTAAAGGTTGGGCTTCTGCGTGTATACTCTGAGCACTCGAGATAAATTGGGGTTTTATTTACATGTGTCTTGCCATAGTTTACTATATGCAGCATATATGCAGTGGGTGGACACATTCACGTTACTATACGCAGCACATATGCAGAGGGTGGACACATTCACATTACTATATGCAGCATATATACTGTGGGTGGACACATTCACCCACTGCAGGAACATGACCTGATTCGAGGAATAGTACTGTCAGAAACACCTGTCTGCGGGCCGGGCACGGTGGCTCATGCCTGTAATCCCAGCACTTTGGGAGGCCGAGGTGGGTGATCACGAGGTCAGGAGACCGAGACCATCCTGGCTAACAAGGTGAAACCCCATCTCTACTAAAAATACAAAAAAATTAGCCTGGCGTGGTCGCAGGTGCCTGTAGTCCCAGCTACTCAGGAGGCTGAGGCAGGAGAATGGCGTGAACCTGGGAGGTGGAGCTTGCAATGAGCCGAGATTATGCCACTGCACTCCAGCCTGGGCGACAGAGCGACTCTGTCTCAAAAAAAAAAAAAAAAAGAAAAAAAAGAAACACCTGTCTGCATGCGTCTTCGAGTAGCGTATGAGACATATCTACTGTGGTGAACACATTCACTCACTGAAGTAAGACTGCTGTGATTCACATTGCAAGGAGTACTTAAGAAACATAAAGGCAACTTTACGTAACGCAGTACATGCACCACACTTTGGTGAACACATTCACTCCTGGAAATAACATTGCCCTGATACGATGAACAACCAGAACACTTAGAAAGACGTTACCCTGTGGCTTTATATACTGTGCTACATGCACCATAGGGGGGTGAACACAATCACTGTAATGACACTACCCTGATGACTGTCACCCTTAGAACTTTTTTTTCTTGAGACGGAGTCTTGCTCTGTCGCCCAGGCTGGAGTGCAGTGGCGCAATCTCAGCTCTGCAAGCTCTGCCTCCCGGGTTCACGCCATTCTCCTGCCTCAGCCTCCCAAGTAGCTGGGACTACAGGCGCCCACCACCACGCCCAGCTAATTTTTGTATTTTTAGTACAGACAGGGTTTAACCGTGTTAGCCAAGATAGTCTTGATCTCCTGACCTTGTGATCCATGCACCTCAGCCTCCCAAAGTGCTGGGATTACAGGCATGAGCCACCGCGCCTGGCCTTTTTTTTTTTACCCCAAAGAAAGAGTCTCCCTCTGTCTGCCAGGCTGGAGTGTAGCGGTGCCATCATAGCTCACTGTAACCTCAAACTCCTGCGCTCAAACAATTTCCCCCACCTCAGCCTCCGAAGGAGATGGAACTACAGATGCACACCACCACGCCCGGCTAATTTTTTTTTTTTTTTTTTTTTGCAGAGTCACGGTCTAGTTCTGTTGCACAGGCTGATCCTGAACTCCTGGCTTCAAGCAATCCTCCTGTCCTGGTCTCTCCAAGTGCTGGGATTAACAGGCATGAGCCACTATGCCCAGCCTTCAATATTTTGTTTTTAAAACCATGTGTAAGTTGGGCTATTTAACTTCCAATTCCTGAAAAAAGACCAGTAAGTAACAACATTTTTTCCAAAGGCTTCCCTCTGTAAACAGGCCTGAAAGCCATCTGTGCTCTATTTCATTTTTCTTTCTCTTTCTTTTCTTTCTTTTTTTTTGACAGGGTCTTGCTCCGTCGCCCAGGCTGGAGTGCAGTGGCGCGATCTCAGCTCACTGCTACCTCTGCCTCCCAAGTTCAAGCAGTTCTCCTGCCTCAGCCTCCCAAGTAGCTGGGACTACTGGCATGTGTCACCATGCCTGGCTAAGTTTTGAAGTTTTAGTAGAGACAGGGTTTCACCTGATGCCCAGGCTGGTCTCGAACTCCTGACCTCAGGTGATCCACCAGCCTTGGCCTCCCAAAGTGCTGGGATTACAGGCGTGAGCCACCGCGCCCGGCCTCAGTGCTCTATTTCAGAAGGAATAAACCTCTTTAAAGTAAAAGGGCTATGTGTAACCAAGAAAACTCTCATATCTGGAATGTAGAAAAAGTTTGCATAAATCAGTAAGGAAAAAAAACACAGACACCAAAGGAAAATCAGGCAGAAGATTTGGTCAAGCATATCACAAAAGAGGACACTCAAATCACCAAGGCATATGAACAGGTGTTCAATGTAGTAGTCACTAGGAAGTCCATCCAAACCACAACGAGATCCAATTACCCACCAGAATAACTAAAATTAAAGACTGACAATGCCACAAGTAGGCAACGATAGGGAACAACTGGAACGCTCAGACAATGTGTGTGAACCCGTACAATCACTATGGAAAATTGTTCAGCAGTGGTTCTTAGAGCTACATATACATCTACCCTAAAACTCAGCAATTCTGTTCTTGGGGATACAGCCAACAGAAATCAATGTCTTATGTTAGCCAAAAGACAAGTACAAGAATGTTCATTGAAGCTTTATTCATAACACTCAAAAATTGGAAACATTCAAATGACCAACAGCAGCAAAGTGATACGGTACAGTTACAGTCACACAATGGAATACCACATAGCAGGAAAGAGGAATGAACTACTGCAACATCCAGCCACACCGACGAAACTCACAGATTAGTGCTGGGCAAAAGAAGGCAGACACAGGACAGAAAATACTGCATGACTCCATGTGCACAAAGGCAAGAGCAAAGTTAATGTCTACGGTACAGAAGTCAGCTCACACAGTAGCTACCTGGGCAGGGCTGGGACTTGGGACCCTGATCTGGACAGTGGTGCTGTGTCGACTTGGTTAAGCTGGGAACTGTTTCCCAGGGCCCCCAGTTAGAGTCTGAGTTAGAACTGGCCACGCCAAGAAGTTCCCTAAAGCTTGGAAGGTGAACTGAAGCAGTGGCCATGAGGTGAAGGACAGAGACATGGGCACCTGGAGGTCCCAGCCTGCCCCACCCTCCACACTGCGGCCAGCTCCTCTTCCTCACGCTGACCCTGCTTGCCAGTCACAGGCCCCAGGTCTCCCACCAGTCACTGGGCCGGGAACCCAACTGGACGGCAGCTCCCCAGAGGCCGCGCCTCCCCACACACTCCCCTCCGGTGGCTCCACCTCCGCAATGTACTGGGGTTCCGGGCGTCCCTGTGAGCTCGGGCACGTCCACCCACACCAGTGCTTCAGGTGACCAGGGAGTGACTCCTCTCTGACCTCCCCACCATCTGGACCCCCACATCCCTTGGTCCCCCAACTTGTGCAGAGTCTAATTCCTGTAATAAGTCCCTTATCCCTAACTCCGCTGACTAAACCCTGCTGGGTACACACAGATGTTCACATACATAAAAATTCAAGCTGCACACTTAAGCTTTGTGCACTTTATAAAATGTATGTTATACCACCATTTGGAAAGAAACTAAAAACAAAAGCCCCACAAGGGTATCGCATAAGTGGTCTGAGAAACAGTGATCTGAGGGGCCCAGCAGCCTGTGAATGGCATCTGCACCAGGCTTCACATCCTAAGGAACACCCACACACCACCGCTTGGCATGAGATCTGGCAGACAGCTGGGAGCCCAGTGGGGTGTGGCTTCTGACCAGGACCAGGGTTGTGTGCTATATAAATAGCCAACAGGACACATGCTCCCTGCCTGGCAAGCTACCAGCAAGTTACCAACTCCATGGAACCAAGTCCAGAGTAACTTGTCCCTTCTGAAGGGACAGACTGATCGAATTCAATGTGTACCCTGAATGCAAACTGAGTCTGGCATCCCTAAATGAGCAGAAAGGGACATGTGGGGGAAGGGGAGGGATGAGTCACAGATCCAGCCTGTGGCATTTAGAACCTGCACCAGCAGGGTTCTTAGATACCCTTCTCAGATGTGCACACGGCTTTGCATGAGAAGACACCAACGAGGTGTGCACCTGAGCATCCCCAGAGCAGCTGTGTGTCAGGCAGAGATCCACGTGTCTTGCTTGCCACCTTTCACTCCATTTGGCACATTATTTATTGAGTGTGTGGTATATGTCAAGACCTATGCTTGCAATTAAACTGACAGTGGTGAATGGAAACACAGTGCTTGCCCTTGGGGAGCTTACCGTCTAGTGGAAAATACAGACAATAAACAAGTAAGCAAGCAAGCACATAATTACAACTTGTGGGTGCTGGGAAGGATATGCACAGGCGATGGTGACTTAGAACAGTAGGAGAGGCCCAACATTCAAATTCAGGAAATACACAGGACACCACAAAGATACTCCTGGAGAAGAGCAACCCCAAGACACAGAATTGTCAGACTCACCAAGGTTGAAATGAAGGGAAAAGTGTTAAGGGCAGCCAGAGAAAGGGTGAGTTACCCACAAACGGAAGCCCATCAGACTAACAGCAGATCTCTCGGCAGAAACCTTACAAGCCAGAAGAGAGTGGGGGCCGATATTCAACATTCTTAAAGAAAAGAATTTCTATCCCAGAATTTCATATCCAGCCAAACTAAGCTTCATAAGTGAAGGAGAAATAAAATCCTTTACAGACAAGCAAATGCCGAGAGATTTTGTCACCACCAGGCCTGCGTTACAAGAGGTCCTGAAGGAAGCACTAAACATGGAAAGGAACAACCAGTACCAGCCACTGCAAAAACATGCCAAACTGTAAAGACCATTGATGCTAGGAAGAAACTGCATCAATTGACGGGAAAAATAACCAGTGAACATCACAACGACAGAATCAAATTCACACATAACAATATTAACCTTAAATGTAAATGGGCTAAATGCCCCAATTAAAAGACACAGACTAGCAAATTGGATAGTCAAGACCCATCACTGTGCTGTATTCAGGAGATCCATCTCACATGCAAAGACACACATAGGCTCAAAATAAAGGGATGGAGGAAGATCTACCAAACAAATGGAAAGCAAAGAAAAAAAAAAAAAAGCAGGGGTTGCAATTCTACTCTTTGATAAAACAAACTTTAAACCAACAAAGATCAAAAGATACAAAGATGGCCATTACATAATGGTAAAGGGATCAGTTCAACAAGAAGAGCTAACTATCCTAAATATATATGCACCCAATACGGGAGCACCCAGATTCATAAAGCAAGTCCTTAGAGACCTACAAAGAGACTCAGACTCCCATACAATAATAATGGGAGACTTTAACACCCCACTGTCAATATTAGACAGATCAACGAGACAGAAAGTTAACAAGGATATCCGAGACCTGAACTCAGCTCTGCAACAAGCAGACCTAACAGACATCTACAGAACTCTCCACCCCAAATCAACAGAGTATACATTCTTCTCAGCACCACATCACACTTATTCTAAAATTGACCACATAATTGGAAATAAAGCACTCCTCAGCAAATGTAGAAGGACAGAAATCACAACAAACTGTCTCTCAGGTCACAGTGCAATCAAACTAGCACTCAGGATTAAGAATCTCACTCAAAACCGTTCAACTACATGGAAACTGAACAACCTGCTCCTGAATGACTACTGGGTACATAACAAAAAGAAAGCAGAAATAAAGATGTTTTTTGAAACCAATGAGAACAAAGACACAACGTACCAGAACCTCTGGGACACATTTAAAGCAGTGTATAGGGGGAAATTTATAGCACTAAATGCCCACAAGAGAAAGCAGGAAAGATCTAAAATCGACACCCTAACATCACAATTAAAAGAATGAGTGAAGCAAGAGCAAACAAATTCAAAAGCTAGCAGAAGGCAAGAAATAACTACGAGCAGAGCAGAACTGAAAGAGATAAAGACACAAAAAACCCTTCAAAAAAATCAATGAATCCAAGAGGTGGTTTTTTGAAAAGATCAACAAAATTAATAGACCACTAGCAAGACTAAGAAGAAAAGAGAGAATTAAATAGACACATAAAAAATGATAAAGGGGATATCACCACTGATCCCACAGAAATACAAACTACCATCAGAGAATACTATAAACACCTCTATACAAATAAACTAGAAAACCTAGAAGAAATGGACAAATTCCTGGACACATACACCCTCCCAAGACTAAACCAGGAAGAAGTTGAATTTCTGAATAGACAATAACAGGCTCTGAAACTGAGGCAGTAATTAATAGCCTACCAACCAAAGAAAGTCCAGAACCAGATGGATTCACAGCCAAATTCTACCAGAGGTACAAAGAGGAGCGGGTACCATTCCTTCTGAAACTATTCCAATCAATAGAAAAAGAGGGCATCCTCCCTAACTCATTTTATGAGGTCAACATCATCCTGATACCATAAGCCTGGCAGAGAGGCCACATAAAAAGAGAATTTTAGACCAATATCCCTGAAGAACATCGACGCAAAAATCCTCAATAAAATACTGGCAAACAGAATCCAGGAGCACATCAAAAAGCTTATCCATCACAATCAAGTCGGCTTCATCCCTGGGATGCAAGGCTGGTTCAACATATGCAAATCAATAAACATAATCCATCACATAAACAGAACCAACAACAAAAGCCACATGATTATCTCAATAGATGCAGAAAAGTCCTTCGACAAAATGCAACAGCCCTTCATGCTAAAAACTCTCAATAAACTAGGTATTGATGGAACATATCTAAAATAATAAGAGCTATTTATGACAAACCTGCAGCCAATATCATACTGAATGGGCAAAAACTGGAAGCATTCCCTTTGAAAACTGGCACAAGACAGGGATGCCCTCTCTCACCACTCCTATTCAACATAGTGTTGGAAGTTCTGGCCAGGGCAATTAGGCAAGAGAAAGAAATAAAGGGTATTCAATTAGGAAATGAGGAAGTTAAATTGTCCCTGTTTGCAGATGACATGATTGTATATTTAGAAAACCCCATTGTCTCAGCCCAAAATCTCCTTAAGCTGATAAGCAACTTCAGCAAAGTCTCAGGATTCAAAATCAATGTGCAAAAATCACAAGCATTCTTATACACCAATAACAAACAGAGAGCCAAATCATGAGTGAACTCCCATTCACAACTGCTACAAAGAGAATAAAATACCTGGAAATCCAGCTTACGAGGAATGAAGAGGTCCTTCAAGGAGAACTACAAACCACTGCTCAACGAAATAAATGAGAACACAAACAAATGGAAGAATATTCCATGCTCATGGATAGGAAGAATCAGTATCATGAAAATGGCCATACTGCCCAAAGTAATTTATAGATTCAATGTGATTCCCATCAAGCTACCAATTACTTTCTTCACAGAATTGGAAAAAACTACTTTAAAGTTCATATGGAACCACTAGCCGCCACTGCCAAGACAATCCTAAGCAAAAAGAACAAAGCTGGAGGCATCATGCTACTTGACTTCCAACTATACTACAAGGCTACAGTAACCAAAACAGCATGGTACTGGTATCAAAACAGAGATATAGAGCAATGGAACAGAAAAGAGCCCTCAGAAATA
>NW_012115622.1:501847-534376 GCF_000951035.1 Colobus angolensis palliatus | reverse complement strand
AACCCGGGAGGCGGAGCTTGCAGTGAGCTGAGATCCGGCCACTGCACTCCAGCCTGGGCGACAGAGCTAGACTCCGTCTCAAAAAAAAAAAAAAAATCTGTGGATTATTTTGCATGAAAATTATACCTCAATTAAAAAATTTTTTCTCTAGAATTGAAAGTCATTATTGTAAAAAGAAATTACCATTAAACCAATAAATTAATTAACAATCAAAAAAAAAAAAAAGAGGCCCTAAGTCTGGAAAGCTCTTCTGAGTAACTTAAAGCAGAGGTCTGCAGGACAAGAGGGAAGAGCACGTGCTCGGTCTTGACTCCTCTGGTAGGTCTCCTCTCTGATGCCACCTTCCTCTGCTGGAGTGCAGTGACGTCCACCCACGTGTCCCCAACCCCACCACATAGGTAGGCAGCACTTCATGCTTCTCCAAGTACTTCCATGCAGATTATCCCACTTACAACTTGTAGTTCCGTGAGTCTGGAAGGCCGACGCTGATGTCTCCTCTTGACAGATGCAGAAACAGAAGTCAAGACAGATGAAATAACATCCTGAGTCGCACAGCAAGCTACCAATAGTACTTGCTTAAATAGTAAATTACCTGCTTTATCTCTTTTTGCTTCTTTCCATCATTACTACTTTTAAATAGGCCAAAGCAATACACCCTAACTGTTCTATCATAGGTCTTTCCGATGACCCATCAATTCTCTAAGGACGTTATTTTAAATTGGATAATGCCAAAGTCTAGCTTTTTCCCCCATCTACTTCAGTCCCATACTTATTTAACAAAAAAGATGGGCCAGGAGCGGTGGCTCACACCTGTAATCCCAGCACTTTGGCCGAGGCAGGCAGATCACCTGAGATCAGGAGTTCGACATCAGCCTGACCAACATGGAGAAACTCTGTCTCTACTAAAAATACAAAATTAGCCAGGCGTGATGGCACATCCCTGTAATCTCAGTCACTTGGGAGGCTGAGGCAGGAGAATCACTGGAACCCCAGAGGCAGAGGCTGCGGTGAGCCAAGATGACGCCATTGTACTCCAGCCTGGGAAAGAAGAGCGAAACTCTCGTCTCAAAAAAAAAAAAAAAGAAAGATGGATTGCTATCAAAGACAGATTGCTAACTTCACCATACCTCACACTAACTTATATCATGATACCTGGAAAGTTTAATTATTCTCTCATAACCAGTTTACGTGATTGTCTCCCCAGATTCATGAGCTCCTGGGAGTGAGGACCATGTCTCATCTTATTTTCAGCATTAAAGCAGTCAAGATATGAATGAAGCCAACAAATTACTTGCAAAAGTGCACATATTCTCTTCGCCTTCTGACAAACAGTTATATTTCAAGGTCAAATTTCAAGCTCAGTATGAGACTTCACAAACATTCCTTTCTTTGCAAGGAGGAGGCATGAGAGGTCTCTGTCGGCCGTGTCTTGCTGATTATAGTATCTATCTCCATTTATTAATTATTTTTAAGTGTCAAGCATGGTACTGGGCACTTCACAGAAATCTTTTCATTTCATTTCATCCTCACAACAATCCAGTAAGAACTCATGATTCTCGGCCGGGCGCGGTGGCTCAAGCCTGTAATCCCAGCACTTTGGGAGGCCGAGATGGGCGGATCACGAGGTCAGGAGATCGAGACCATCTTGGCTAACACGGTGAAACCCCGTCTCCACTAAAAAATACAAAAAACTAGCCGGGCGAGGTGGCAGGCGCCTGTAGTCCCAGCTACTCGGGAGGCTGAGGCAGGAGAATGGCGTGAACCCGGAAAGCGGAGCTTGCAGTGAGCTGAGATCCGGCCACTGCACTCCAGCCCGGGCGACAGAGTGAGACTCTGTCTCAAAAAAAAAAAAAAAAAAGAACTCATGATTCTCACCGTACAGATGAGAAAACTCAGGATCACAGGGTAATTAACTTGCCCAGCTAATAAGCAGAGGACGACAACATTCAAACTCAGGAGTGCCTCACTTTAAAGCCCTAATTATTCCACTTCCCCACAAAGAACTCACAGGTGTCAAGAATGAAATACAAACTAATACCTCCATGTGGCGACCACAGTAACCAACGGGGAGGGAAGTAGGTTTGAACTCAGATCACTCAATAGCTGGACATATGGTCAAGCTTAGCAGGGTTGTGCCATGAACACAGTTCCACAGGCAATACAGATTTGGTAGGGGTGGGCTGCCTTTTCCTTACGCTGCTGTGTTACCAATGCTCCCCCTTACCAATGGAGGAGGCTGTATTCGGCCGCTGGGATTCTGTGCATTCCTGCGCTTAAACTTGGCAGACCATTGTGCTGCACTCTGATGCCAAGTTCAATTCTGGACAACAGATTTGAGTGTGGAAATGAATGAGGAGTCCCTCGGTCTAAGCTGATGCTTTGATACCTAGAGTATAAAAGGACTAAATGGAAGTGTGGCAGAGGGTGAGGCCACTGCTCACTTGTGAAAGTCAGCCCACCACTCTCCACACCAGTGCTCCTGGCTCGAGCTGACATCTCAAGGTCACTCAGCACCTATAGCAAAAACCACCTGCGTAACACGCAGTGAAGGCGAAGCACACATCTACACAGGCGTCAGAGCTCAGGAACTGCGTGAGTCCCAGGCTCTTGCTCCCACCCCGGCTACCATGTACAGTACACAAGCTCCCAGTAAAGGGGTGTTGTGGTTGGAATGTTTGTTCCTTTTGAAGTTCATGTAGAAATTTCATCTCCAATGTGGCAGTACGGAGAGGTGGAACCTTCAGGAAGCCACTGGGGTTAATGACTAATCCATTCATGGACTAACGGGTTAGTGGATTAATGGGTTATCATGGGAGTGGGACTGGTGTCTTCAAAAGAGGAGAAAGTGACTTGAGTTGGCACATTCAGCTCCCTCGCCATGTGATCAGCCCTGTACCGCCTGCAGAGTCCCCACTAGTAAAAAGGCCCTCCCCAGACACCACCCCTCAACCTTGGACTTCCCAGCCTCCATAACTGTTAAGAACAAATTTCACTTCTTTATCAATCACTCAGTTTCAGGCATTCTGCTACAAGCAACAGAAAACAGACTAAGACAAAGCAGGTCAGGGAACAGGGCCTGAGATTCAGCTGGCACCCCACTCAGCAAGCCACACACCAGCTGAGGACCAGTGCCACAGAGAAGAAGGACTGTATCTCCTGTCATCTCACAAAGGTGCTGCAGGGGCAAGCAGTAGCCACGTATCCCTGCCATCCCCCCAGGAGGCCAAACTCCAGAGGCAGGGCGTGAATACTGGGAGACTGGGCTGAATTCTGAATAGTGAATTTGGCCACACGAAGGGCTGACTCAACCCTCTATACCTTATGAAGAACAGACCTGCCTCTCTCTGCAATTCTGTTAAGATGACATCAATTATTTCCAAAGGAGCTAGACAAACACTTCTTTCCACATGCAGAAATGAAAAGTCCTCCCTGGCTGGAGAGTGACTGGGAAACCAGGCTGCTATCTTTATGTTAAATTAGAGCAAATGCCCTCCTCTACAGCAAATAGTCTCAGTCAATTCTCCCTACCTAATGCCAGAAAGAGCTACTCTACACAAGACACCATGGAAACTTGGACAACCAATTCAGAGGACATCGGGACCAGCAACACTACTGCACACTAATGACCTGAGCCCTTTTCCGCAGGCACAGAAGTACGTACACACTGCATTTACTGAAACACTACTGCACACTGATGACCTGAGCCCATTTCCGCAGGCACAGAAGTATGTACACACTGTATTTACTGAAGGTACTAATAATCCCTGAGAGTCAAAGCATCACAGCTGGCGGTCCTGTACCACTCCCAGGCCAGAACATGCCTTCAGATGACCAGAGAAGGCCCCTGGACTTCATACCTCCGAAGTTAAGAACAAAAACCTAGGCAAGGAGATGCCACCATCTGATTATTTTCAATGTATCAATCAACTGTCATTTTACTATCTGCCCTTTCAGGGCCAGTTGGATACAATTTCCAAAATAAGATTTCTTATGGTGAAAAGTATTGTGAGTCAGCCTACGAAGAGGAGAACTGATCCTGCCAGGCACGGTGGCAAGCACCTGTAGCGCCAGCTACTCGGGGCTGAGGTGGGAGGATCGCTTCTTGAGCCCAGGGGATCGAGGCTACAGTGAGCTATGATCACACCACTGCACTCCAGCCTGGGCAACATAGTGTGACTCTGTCTGAAGAAGGAAGGACGGACGAGGAAGAGGGAAACTGATTCTGATGAAGGCTGTTAAACCCATACATCACAACTTCAGAAAAGCCAAATCAAACCCAAAGATGAAAGGGAACAGGGAAGGACTAGTTCCACGAAATAGTCAAGTCTAGCGCCAGAATACAGGGAAGAATATGACAACTTTGAGAGTAAAAGAATAAAAAATAAGCTCATTACAAGGAAAGGGGCAAAGGTAGGATAAATCCAACGATGTAGCATAAAAACAAAAGCAATGGCAGCCAGACAGAGGATCAGAAAGGGAAACCAGGCAGAGGAGGCAGTCAGAATCAGGCAGAGAACACTTGAGCAGTTAAAGAACGTTCTCCAGATCTGTGGACTAATTTCTCAGAGGAAAGGCTATAAGCCTTACCTCACAGGACAGGCCAGCATCAAATAGCTCAAGAGGTATTTAATCAGGGTAGGATGATTTACACAAAACAAGCCAAATGCCACATAAAATCCTGTGATATCAGAGCCCTCGGTAGAATTATGAGCCCACCCACTCCTCCCCAACCCACCCACTAAAGAAAGCACGAGACAGTCAGTTATGCCCAGGCCATGGGATGAATAGACCAAGCAGAGCATTGCTTCCACTCCATAGCAGACAGAGCAGGACCCCACGGTTCACCTGCTCTTTTTGCCTCATAACGAGTCTTCACTCAGAACTGCTCCACATCATGTTTCTCAGCCTGCATTTGCCCTAACAGACTCAAAAGACTCCTGCCCAAAGAGATTCCATCATGAGAACAATGGCAACACGGCACCCATGTAAGCCAAGTTGAAAACTAGTCATCCTAGGGTGGAGATGACAGCTGTCAATCAGTGGATAATGATGACAGCAAGTGTGGTCTTGAGCTCATCCCCATTCTCAGCTTTTCTGGAAGAAGAGTACCTGGGGCTTGGAGAGAGGCCAGTGGATTATGAGGACCTGCATGAGACCCTGCAACTGGGTTCTTCCCAGGAGACAAGGGGCCCCCTGCAAAGACGGAAGTCAAAAGACGGAAAGTAGAAACAGGTTGAGCTTCAAATGCGACACCAGAGCAACAGCTGTCACTGTTCATAAAATTCAGGCAGTTCTCAGTTCGAGAAAGAACGGCCACATGCTTTCAATATGCCACTCTTGGGATACAGGAACTGAGAAGCGAACAAGAAAAATATATTTTTACTGTACTGTAAGGTTAGCTGTTTGGTCGGCCTTCACAGGGTATACGTAAAGCTCAGTAGAATCACCAATGAACTTTAAAACTACACCAATGTTCAGGCCCCGCTCCAGACCCATCCAATCAGAATCTGTGGTGGCCTGGGGCAGGCATGGTAATTCATTCCCTCCCATCCCCATTCTAAAGTGCCACCAGGGCCCAGGAAGGGGAAAGCTGAAGGCAGGCCTGGGGCTATAGCACAGGCAGAGGACCAGGCAGAGGTTCACCTACCTTCAGGCGGGCCTTCTCCCCTACCTGCACGTCATCCACCAGTGTGGCAAATTCCTCCGACCCCCAGCCTTCACACAACAAGGAGAGGCACCCAGCCACAGCACTCAAGGAAACGACTTGCCTAATCTCGGAGTGTGTCTGTTTTGTTCAGGAAAATGTGAACCAGCTATAACATTCTGTCTCTCCAGAGGTGCAGCCACACCGCAACATGGCTAAAGATAGCCCGGTGATTGTATGCTTGCATGGAGGCACAGGATTAAACACAGCCAAGCGGGCGAAGGAAGTCCATGCACCAAGTGACCGTGGCTGTCCCGCCAGCTGCGGAGTTTCCTCTCAGCCAACAAATCAAAGCCCAGGGTGCTCCAGAAGGGTAAACGGAGCCCAGTCTCACCGAAACAGCTCTGTGGGTGGGGAGGGAGGCTCATCCAGTCCTCTGCCTGTACCACCTCCTGTCAAACATGCCTCACCTCCTCCACTCAGCGGAGCGGTGTGGCTCTGACAGCCAAGCTTTCTAGAAGCGGCCATGAAGGTCTGTGCAGATCCATGGGCAGGAAGTGGCAATGATCATATGTAAAATCTAAGGAGAGTGGCTTTCAGATGCTCAGAGACCTCACCGAGTCTGAAGACAGTCGCCCGCAGACCCCTGATGAAAAGAGAGCTTCCTATGGGCGACTGCTGTCGGGCCACTGCGGAAGCCCTCTGACGGAGCCTGGCCTCACACCAGGCTTCCAGAGGGTCTGACCAGCTGTAGATGGCAAGCACCTAGAGACGCCCGTGACGCCGCCGGGCAGCACCTGGTGGGCCAGGCCCACAGTGTCAACCAGGGCAGTCCCAGAGGGCTCCGGCCTGATAGGTGCTGCCTTAAGAGACTTGGGCCAGGCCTGCTCCGCTGAATTCTCAGCAGCACGACCATCCTCTCTACAGCACAGCAAAGCCCAGGGTGAAAGCAGATCTCTTAGAGTAGCTTCTGCCCTCAGGCCCTTCAGAACACAGGCGATGTTAAACTCACACAGGACAGCCACTGCTACAGAACTACAGTTCACCTCTGTGATGGACACATGATGACGGCAGGAAGAATTCCCAAGCTCTGCAAGGAAACGAGTGACATTTTTCTGATTATTTTTTATTTCTCTAAAAGCAACTCCTCTTCCTACTCTTTCTTGGGCCAGAAGAGATTTCTCTGAAATTGTATCTATCTTTCTTTTTTTTTTTTGAAATGGAGTCTTGATCTGTCCCCCAGGCTTGAGTACAATGGCGCGATCTTGGCTCCCTGCAACCTCCACCTCCAGCGTTCAAGCAATTCTCCTGCCTCGGCCTCCTGAGTAGCTGGGATTACAGGCACCTGCCATCATGCCTGGCTAATTTTTTGTATTTTTAGTAGAGATGGGGTTTCACCGTGTTAGCCAGGCTGGTCTTGAACTCCTGACCTCAGGTGATCCACCTGCCTTGGCCTCCCAAAGTGCTGGGATTACAGGCATGAGCCACCGCACCCTGAGCTACATCCATCCTTCTCTTAACAGAGATTAAAGCAGACAGGCAAAATATCTCCAGTGTAAAAAGTATTGTTGCTCTCGTGAAAAACAAAGGCTTTTTCCTGATGTGAGAAGCCCTCCTTACTCTAGGGACCCGAGGCTGAGCTTTACGAATAGTTCAGGCGATGTGCAGCTGTGGCTCTGCTCCCACCTTTCCCATCTTGTTTGACAGCGTGAACTGGAAGAAACAAAAGAGCAGTAACAGCTTTGCTGTCTGCTGTTTTGGGACCTGTCCCATAGAGAAAACAATCAGTTTGAGCTTTATGCCATGACATCATTGGCCACCAATCAGCACAGAGAAGGTGGAGTACGTTTTGTCTGTGAAACCAACCACTGCAATCGTTACATTGGAAAGGGCAGTGCAGGTGGGAGGTGGAGTTTTTCTTTTGCCTTTTTCTACATCAAACTATAGAAGAGAGTGAGAAGCAGAGGACAAAAACCTTTCTATGGAAAAACACAGGCACCCCAGGGATGCACCTGCACTCCTGCCCCTCTCCACCTCCCACCCCTGCCAACACTGGCAGTGGAAGCCTCTGTCCCATCTGCCCAGTGCTCCCTGCCAAGGACAGAGTCAGGGCCTTAGGAAGGCTGTTTTTGTTACCTGAGTGCATGTGTGTGTGTGTGTTTTCAAACAGGGTTCCACTCCAGTGAAGAGAGAGAAAGACTTTGGTTGATATGGACATCAGTTAAAACCTCTACCCAGAAACTAACTAATCAGTGTTTACTTGTGCGTCACAGTCAGAGGGTCTTGGGACTTCATTATTTTCAGCCACTTTCCTCCCAGAAAACACTGGCCGTCTCATGAATGAAGCTGTTTAGCCAAGGTTAGAATATGCAAGGAGAGAGGGGGTGGCAGTACGAGAGGGCGCAGAGTCCCAGGAGAGCAGGGGGTGAAGGAGAACGCTCACAGAGCAAATATTGTTTACAACTGCAGAGCCAAGCTAATGTGATCTCCCGCCTGTTCAAGCATATTATTACATTAAGTCCCGAACAATGAAGTCGGAGGCAGGGAGAGCAGAGCCGACCCAGCCTCCGCTTTGCTAATGGCACAAGGGCAACATTCCATGCAAAGTTTCGGTGTGCAGGCCTCCTGAGAACCCAGCAGTGCCAGGCAGCAGGGAGCACAAGCACCCACCAACAACAGGACTGCAGGGACAGGCAGGTGTCAAGAGGAGGGCACTACACCCTTTCACGCACAGCTCCAGGGGAAAGCAGGCGGGAGAAACTGCATTTTTAACTGAAAATAGGCTACAACTGAACATGTTAACAGAAGCACAGGCTGCTGGGCCCTCCAACAGCCATCTGAGGGTGGAGCAGGCCACGGCAGCAGATGGGAGAAGAGGCTGAGGCGGAGCAGGGTTCTCCCCACAGTTCCTGGGACCACTACACTATTCAGTTCCAGGAACATTACTGCACACCTCTGAGATCATCAAACTTACTAGAAATGATAAATATACTATCAAATGCCACTAAATATGAAGTTCGCACTCAGACACCGGGACACCAATGGACTTTTTTGTTTGTTTTTGTTTTTTAACAGTATGATCAGGTGTAAAATTAAGATTAAGCCAATAAATATAGGGTCTAATACCTGAGGCTGGACTCAGTCTATACCCATTAGGGCTGAGTGCTGTCAACTCCAACTCTCTCTGACTCCCAGGAAAAAAGCTTCAAGTCCTCTCTCACATGCCATTTCAGCCTTTACCCTTCCCCATAAGGAAGCCCCCATCCCCGTATTTCTTTCTGCATTTCAGCCTAGCCAGCAGTGGTGTAAGGCGACTGCCAGCCGAGGGCCCAAGTCTGAAAAGCACCCGAGGGCCTGCGTCTCCTTCGCCCTCGTCCACTAATGCACATGAAAATCTAAATTAAGAGGGCACCTTGGGTGCTGGCCAAGACAAAAAACAGGGTCCTTGGCCAGCTCCCCACACACGTGCTGCCAACATCTGCTGTGGGCTCTGAGCACCCCTGCACAGAGCAGGGTGCAGGAGAAGCCCCTCAAAGAAAAACAACCCGAAACTCAGGCACCAGCCAGAAGACCTTCAATCATTCACACTCCTGGGTCCCCACGCTCCCAAGGAAAACAGCAGGATTCACAGGAGGACCTGGGTTCTTCTCCCCGAGATGTGGAGAGCAACTACTGCCCAGGGAGAGGAGGGGCTCAGTGAAGGCAGCGGGCCCCTCCACACAGCCCCCGCATGCCCCAGTTCCACCAGGCACCTCCCTCCCCCACCCAGGATGCCTTCCAGTCTAGCCTCCCACATCAAAGACTGCAGCCAAAGCTTCTCTTCTGCCCAGAGAGCAGAGAAAGAAGGGATGAGGGAGAGAAGAGGCTGTATTTAGCAGGAAGACCGAGATAAAAGGGATGAGGTGGGTCACACAGGCCAAGTCCCACAGGAGCATGTTCACTCAGTGGCGAAAGGGCCACAGGAGCTGAAGGGCCCAGCTGCTCTCTCACGTTACAGGGAGGGGCAGACACAGGCCCAGAGGAATCCAAAAGCAATCACCTTATCAAGTTATTCAAAATCCAGACTGAAAGTCAGGACAGGAAATCCTTGCTGGTAACAACAGGGTATTAAGTGGAGGAGAGTGTGGCAAGCAGGTACAGATGACTCAAAGCAGGCGGCATCTCAAGTCCTTGGCTGGGTTTTCCTGGAAGTCCCCTGAGGATGTAGCAGGCAGCAGAGACAGGATTCTCTTGCCAGTTTTAACCAGAGCAGCTCTACCTGACCAGGAGGCCAGAGAAGACTGCACTTTCCCTGGCTTCGGGGGTGGGCAGGCACCCCTACTTTCTAAAAGAACAAAGAGAGGGCTGGGCGTGGTGGCTCAAGCCTGTAATCCCAGCACTCTGGGAGGCCGAGACGGGCGGATCACGAGGTCAGGAGATCGAGACCATCCTGGCTAACACGGTGAAACCCCGTCTCTACTAAAAAACACAAAAAACTAGCCGGGCGAGGTGGCAGGCGCCTGTAGTCCCAGCTACTCGGGAGGCTGAGGCAGGAGAATGGCGTGAACCCAGGAGGCGGAGCTTGCAGTGAGCTGAGATCCGGTCACTGCACTCCAGCCTGGGCCACAGAGCAAGACTCCGTCTCAAAAAAAAAAAGAACAAAGAGAGAACAAAAGCTGCCTCACAGCTTGTGGACCATCTTAGAGCAGCCAGCACAGCTTGCATTCTGACACTCTGCCCTGCAACCAAGACACTGCCCATGTGAAACAACGACCCACATGTGTATTTACTGCATGCACACAGCCCAGGAGAGTTCTCTCATTTAGTGTAGGGAACTAGCTTATAAATGGGACACATGTTTGTATGTGCAAAGATCCCTCAGGCGAGCCTCTGTGAGAACACCTACCTGCAGCCCCGGAATGTCTCAGCACGTGCGACACTGAGTCATCTTACTGCCACACACACGCAGACACAGGCGCTGCACACACATGTGGACACATCCCCAGAGTACCAGGGGACACAAATCCAAAACCACTAGGTGGCTGGGGAAAGTTCCCCTTATCTGGAACACGGAGGAAAAGCCAGCTGCCAGCGTGATGTTTAAGTGAGGGCTGGCTGATCTATTTTCCCCTTCTCTGCTCCAAAGCCATCCTACCCCAAGTGTGCGCATCACAGGAGGACCACATGTGACCCGAGGGAGTGGTGAGCAGGTTCCTACAAGCTGCCTATTTTTAACCTCTGGTCTTTCCTGCCCTCTTCCCTGGGGAACACCCCTCCCTCTGCCCTCCAGCAAACGGCCCAGCTGAACCACACCATACCCCTGCCAAGCCGGAAGGTGGGTGGGGAGGGCCCTGGTATCGCCTCTCCATACTTCAGATTTCAAAGACTATGGACTGCAGAATTTGGACAAAAAGTGAGAGGGAAGAAATTGTTTAAATCGCAAAGAAAGGAGGAGTGAGACTTCAGAAGAGAAATGCAGCACATCAAATGTCTGCTGTCCATCTCAGATCAGAACCGGCTGCAAGGCCGCATGGCTGGATTGGCACCCTCTCCCAGCTTTGTTCTCCCAGGCCAGCCTACAGCCCCTGCACGCGTTCATCCTGCAGCCTGGGCCCTGCCAGCAAGGCTGTGCCCGCCAAGACAGCCTCTGCACACCCAGAGGACAGCGGGCCCCCCAGCATGGCCAAACTGCCATGAGGCGGTGTTTTCCCTTCGTGAAGAGGTAACTGGGAGAAGGAAACCCCTTAAGGAAAGAGGAAAGGACCTGGGTGCCTGCCTCGTTCCAAACTCCAATTTGCAGCCCTGCTTTCCCTCACCTTCACAGTGTTCTGTCCGCGCCACTGAGACAGAATTCCCAACACGAACTCAACAGTGAATTCTGCTCATTCTGGTTTTGCATCAACTTGTCACTGTAAAATCACAAGTATCAGAAGATGCCTCAATCCCCTCAAGAGCAAATTTTGATCTTATTTTTATTTGCTCTGTTGTCCAGGCTGGAGTGCAGTGGTGCCATCATAGCTTACTGTAACCTCCCAACTTCCGAGCTCAAGCGATCCTCCCACGTCAGCCTCCCAAGTAGCTGGGACCACAGGTGGTGGTGCGCACCACCACACCCAGCTGATATTTTCTTAAATGTTTTGTAGAGATGGCATCTTGCTATGTCACCCACGTGAAACTTCCTGGGCTCAAGTGATTCTCCCACTTCAGCCTCCCAATGTGCTGGGATTACAGGTAATGAGCTACTGCACCTGGCCCTAACTTAATGATATTCATCTTCAAACCGCTTCAAATACAGTAATGGATTCATCTACATACACTGTGCCTTCTACCAGACTGACAAACATTATGCGTTTAACAGCAAAAGGTTAAAAACAAAAACAAAAAACCCACCAAACTGCCAGTACAGATCTAGGATATCAACTCTAAGGTCCTGTGTTCTCAAGCCTCTGCTCCTGTAAAGCAAGGCACGAGAGCTTGAAAGCTCCAGAGCTGATCTACCAGATGCCTGTGTCATCCACCTCCCTCCTATCCCCACCACCGGAAAAGAAATCACACTGCAGTCTGGCAAGCCCCCACTCCTGCTGCCTGCCCCGCTCTGGCGTGGCCTTCCTCCCTCCACAGCGATCTGCAAGCGCCCCCGCAGGAGGACGCATGACAGCTGGGGAGGATGTTTCCACAGTGCCGCCACAATCTTGCTGGCTCTCCAGCTGGAACCCCAAGAGCTCCCAGGACGGTTACTTTGGTAGACTCCACCTCTTGGTAGTTTGTTTTGTGCAGCGTGGACACCGGGAGCCACGACGGTGTCCCAAGGCAGGATGTGCCAAGGCGGCAGTGCTCTCCCTGCCCAGCTCCTGCTCCTCCCCTCCCCAGTCCTCACATACCAGCCACAGAGCATTTGACACCAGGCACCCACAAGACATAGACCCTGCTCCTCAGAAGCTTGGGGCTCATCTTGGAAATCAGGGAGCAGTACAGGGGAAGACAGAATATGAGTCTCAGAAGGTTGTCTATTTTGTCCCTCTTTTTTTTTTTTTTTTTTTCCCTTTCTTTTTTTTTTTTTGAGGCGGAGTCTCGCTCTGTCACCCGGACTGGAGTGCAGTGGCCGGATCTCAGCTCACTGCAAGCTCCGCCTCCCGGGTTTACGCCATTCTCCTGCCTCAGCCTCCGGAGTAGCTAGGACTACAGGCGCCCGCCACCTCGCCCGGCTAGTTTTTAGTATTTTTAGTAGAGATGGGGTTTCACTGTGTTAATCAGGATGGTCTCGATCTCCTGACCTCGTGATCCGCCCGTCTCGGCCTCCCAAAGTGTTGTCCCTCTTAAGAACAAGATTTTTCATACCTGCAGTCCTAGCACTTTGGGAGGCTGAGTCTGGGGGATCTCAGAGCCTAGGAGTTCCAGACACCAGCCTGGGCAACATGGTGAGTGAGATCCCCGTCTTCCCAAAAACTACAAAAATTCGCTGTGCCCACATGGTGGCATGTGCCTGTAGTCCCAGCTACTCGGGAAGCTGAGGTGGGAGGATGGCTTCAGCCCAGGAGGTGGCAGTTGTAGTGAGCCAAGATCGTGCCACTGCACTCCAGCCTGGGTGACAAAGCGAGATGCTGCCTCAAAAAAAAAAAAAAAAAAAAAGGCAAGCACGGTGGCTGTTGCCTGTAATCCCAGGCGTTTGGGAGGCCAAGGCGGATGGATCACTTGAGGTCTGAAGTTCGAGACCAACCTGCCCAACAGGGTGAAACCCCATCTCTGCTAAAAATACAGACATGGTGGCGTGTGCCTGTAGTCTCAGCTACTCTGGAGGCTGAGATGGGAGGATGGCTTGAGCCCAGGAGGTGGCGGTTGTAGTGAGCCAAGATTATGCCACTGCACTCAAGCCTGGGTGACAGAGCCAGACACTATCTCAATAAACAAATCAATCAATCAATCAACCAATCAATCAAGATTTCTCAAAGATTAACAAGAATCCAGATAATGTAACTGAACACTTAGCTCTGGCTGAGTACATACACCCAGCTACCCCTTACGGCCAAACACTGTGACATGATTCACTTGCACTAGCTCATTTTATCTTCCAAGCAACATTATGAGTACAACGTTACCCCACTGGAGAAATCAGGCAACTACATTAAGGTTCAGGAAGCTTATACACAGTAAGCGACAAAGCAGGGAGAACTGCTTGGCTAAGGGTGGGCTGCTTCCAACACCTGTGCCCCTCCCCAAACAGTGCCTTACCTGGGGGATTCAAATGTATTAACTATGCCCTCTCTTACTTGTTCTTGCCCACTCTGTCATAAACTTTTGTAAGTGTGCCTGCCGCATCTCTCCTGCAATTCCCTATATGATCTCATAAGTTTTCAAATAAATGGGGACTGTCAGTCAATCTCAAATACCACAGTGCCTGCTCAATGCCAAGGATGCATCAGGTGCTACAAAGGGGTCCAAACAAATGATGGATCTGTAAAGCAGAGGACGAAACAGCCAGGCAGTGAGCCCTAATAAAACGTGATAAGGACAACACACAATGCAGGGGCAGATACTCCCTGTGCGCACACAAAGCACCGGGGGAGCCAGGCACAATGCGACTCTGGGTCCAGCAGGTCTGGGTGGAGCCAGAAATGCCGTGCTTCTAACAAGCTCCTGGGCCAAGCCCATGCTGCTGACCAACGGGAGCTAGAGTGCTTCCAGAGACTCTCTGGGGTGGTCTAGAAAAGGAGAGATGTGATCAGAAACAGCCTGTAGAGGACTAAGTAGAATCTGGAGAAGTGTGGTATTTCACAGAATTTCACAAGGAGGGAAAAACTCAGGCAAGGAAGAAGCACAAACGCACAGGTCATTCACACGGTACAGCTGCCTTTTTTTTTTTTTTTTTTGAGACAGAGTCTCGCTCTGTCACCCAGGCTGGAATGCAGTGGTGCTATCTTGGCTCACTGCAACCTCCACCTCCCAGGTTCAGGCGATTCTTCTACCTCAGCCTCTCAAGTAGCTGGGACTACAGGTGCCCACCACAACACCCGGCTAATTTTTTTATTTTTAGTAGAGACGAGGTTTCACTATGTTGGCCAGGCTGGTCTTGAACTCCTGACCTCAAGTAATCCACCCGCCTCGGCCTCCCAAAGTGCTGGGATTACAGGCATGAGCCACCGCGCCCGGCCAGCTGTCCGTTTAAAAAGACGTAACAGCACTCCTAAACGGCACCACTCTGGTGCCAGGACTTACAGGACAACTCCCTTTGAAGACAGTCTTACTGACTAGCTTGGGAATGAGTTCCGGGAAGGGAACGACTGCTGCTGCTGATCTGAGGAACAGTCACATCACGACAGATGTCTTGCGGAGGGCAGCCCCACCAGTGCCACTACTTGGGAAAGGATCAGAGGCTAAAGCCATGAACTCTGCACACCACAGCCTCTAGCCAAAGAATGCTTCATGAGACATTTTTAAATACCCACCATCCCATAAAGAACAGGAAAGGAAATCCCACGGTCAGCCCCACCCTGGGCCCACTGTCAGCCCCACCCTGGGCCAGTCTCCTACCACGGGTCTCCTGGGAGAAGGGCCAAAGCAGTGCTCTCTCCAACTAGGCATCTGGCGATGTGGCCTGGCTTCCTGGCTGGGCCACTTCCTCCACTGTCTCGAAGTGGCACTGCCCTTACTCCACAAGTTCCTCCACAGACAGAAATGAATGCCCAGACTGTAAGGAAAGGTCACCGCGACCCTGCAGTGTGCCCACTGTGAATAGGCAGGGTGGCACAGCAGGGAGCGCTGGATCAGGATCAGGAGACAGGGATCTGGACCCGGGGTCCATCATTTAGTGAGCCGCACAACCTCTCCATGTCCATCTTCATGCTTACACAATGAAAACTATGACCCGAGCTCCATCTACCTTCCTAATGTGGGTGAAATTCAGCAATGGAAAGTCCTTCACACACTGGCAAGTATCATAAAGGCTCTGAGAGATAAGAGTCCCTGTATGATGCTCCTCCTTTCATGACACACTCTGCTGCTGTTTTATCTAGTAGTCATTATCCCTGCTTCCCCAAAGGAAAAGGTCACAGAGGCACAGAGAAGAAACATGACCTCGTTCAGGTTAAACACCAAATCCATGACTGCTGAGGAATAAAATGACTGCTCAGGGTTGCCATGAAATCAAACACTCTTCCGTTACGGAATAACTACAGAATAATCTATTAACTTGCCTCTAGAAAACCAGTATTTAAAATTTTTTTTTTTTTTTTTTTTGAGACAGGGTCTCGCTCAGGCATCACAGCTTGAGTGCAGTGGCGCGATCTTGGCTCACTGTAACCTCTGCCTCCCAGGCTCAAGCAATTCTCCTGCCTCAGCCTCCTGAGTAGCTGGGATTACAGGCACTCACCACTACGCCCGGTTAATTTTTGTATTTTCAGTAGAGACAGGGTTTCCCAGTGTCGGCCAGGCTGGCCTCGAACTCCTGGCCTCAAGCCTCAAGTGATCCACCCACCTCGGCCTCCCAAAGTGCTGGGATCAGAGGCGTTGAGACACCAGGCCCGGCCTAAAATTTCTTAAAAGTGCCCCACAAGAGCCAAATCACTTAGAACTCAAGTGCTGCTATGTGATGTGTGAACACCCAGGGCGGAATGAACTGCAAGGATGGGAACGAGACTGTAGCACTGGCTCCATGCTTACTGGACAACCCATCCTGGGAAAGGATTTGGTTTTCTTTTCTGTACAAAGACAGGACTGGACTAAGTGATTCAACCTTTTGTTAGCAGCCTATCCCTAACACCCGGAACAAGTAAGCCCCCAACCTCCCCAGCAACCACCTCTCCTCGCCAGACCCCTCCAACACAACCTTGAGTTTTCATTTCCTTGAGAAACCTCCAAGGAAATCCACAGCATCCAGCCCACAGGCCTGTACAGTGTGGCATATCAGCAGCCTGGCTCCACTCCCCTCTGCTCTCCCAGCCTCACCCTCGCCACAGGCCTGGAGTTGAAGAGGCAGAACTAAGTCAACCTGGGTGCACTGTGTGGGGGAGAAGTAGCCAACAGAAAGAGGGAGGAGGCCCAGGAAGCAGCTAATCACACACTATAAAACACAAAGCAGCCAATCAAAAGCTATAAAACAAACATCAAGCAGCCAATCACATGCTAGAAAAGACGAAGCAGCCAATCACATGCTAGAAAAGACCAAGCAGCCAATCACATGCCATCCGAGCTCCCATGGCCTGCAGCGAAGGCAGTGGGTACAGCGGTCCACACAGGCGGGGCTTCAGAGAGGCCACTGAGCACAACCCGGGCGCCAGTTCTGCAGGACCCGCCTGACGAGGAAAAGACTGGTCTATGCATGAAGTCCCGGAAAGAACACTGGGACTTGGAGCCTCGGTTCGATCCCAGCTCTGTCCATGTGGCTTTTGGGGAGTTCTTAACCTCTCTGTTTCCTTTTCGGGCAAAAGAAGACAACACCCACCTCAGAGCACAGTTATAACATAGGTAAAATGCCTTTTACCGTGCCTGACTCAGATCGGCTATCCAACAAAGGCTGGAGATGACGACAACAGCGACTCTGCCTCCCATCCCTGACATCGGGAAAGTTTTGGCAATTTCAACCAAAATCCTCGCCCAGCGGAGCTCAGGAACACAAGGTGTGCACAGCCACTCCAGCCCTGCACACGCGGTTTGCAGCAGGAAGCACTCTCCCATATCCTTCCTCGATCAGACTGAGGCATCTCTCTCCAGGTCCCTGAATCTGGTCTGAAGATAGACAGTAACATTCAGCCAAGTTTCTCTTGTACCTGTAGGGCCTGAACCAGACTCCAAAGGAAAAATAATAAATTACTCCACTAAAATAAATGGAACACAAGAACCTCTCTACAACCAGCCCTAATGTCAGCTCCCAACTAAGGGCTGACCGCACGCCCTTTAGTCCTTCCCACCTCTGAAACAGCTTCTGGGGAGTGGGGTGGGCAATGCAACTGGATGTGAGCCAGGAGAACCCTTCCCTGGGAAGATGGGACACAATCTGTCTAGAAAGGCCAGGTGTAAGGCCTGGGGGAATGTCCAAGCCCCCTACAAGGCACTCTACCTTGGCTGTCCTGCTGTCTGGACATGATCTCTCTGGCACATGGGGGCTATAGGGGACATCAGGGTGTGGGACATTAATACCCCAACGTCCAACAGACAAGAAACTCATCGCTCTAGTGTTGAGCAAAGGAAGACTGGCTGGATGTGGTGGCTCATGCCTGTAATCCCAGCACTTTTGGAGGCCTAGGTGGGTGGATTACCTGAGGTCAGGAGTTTGAGACCAGCCTGACCAACATGGTGAAACCCCGTCTTTACTAAAAATACAAAATTTAGCTGAACGCAGTGGTGCGTACCTGTAATCCCAGCTACTTGGAAGGCTGAGGCAGGAGAATTGCCTGGACCCAGGAGGTGGAGGTTGCAGTGAGCCGAGATCGCACCACTGCATTCCAGCTCAGGCGACAGAGTAAAACTCCATCTCAAAAAAAAAAAGAAAGAAAGAAAAAGAAAAGAAAGAGTCATGTAAGGGGCATTCCGGGGAAAGGGTGTGACATTTATATGAAATATATGAGGTGAGACAGATGTAATACAGGAAACTGTGAAAGATGGTGGGAAACTCCCCCTGCTATACCCATGGAACTAGAGGTTCCATGGGTATAGAAGCTTTTCTCGTCTGGCTTACTGCTATCATCCTTAGCGCCTAGAACCTGTTAAAAAAAATTATTTGGTGCTACTTCTGAGAATACAGTAAGGAAGCACCACTATGGTAGGTGCAGGGACCATCGCAACAGGGCCTTGCAGTCGGGGACAGAGACCAGATTCAACTCCTAACACTGCATGGACCAGTGGGAATTCAAAGCTAAGGAGCAGGTGGGGTCAGTGCATGGAAAATCACCAAGAGGAACATCGCGGGGAAGGAGATTCTGGCTCAGCCAACCTAACAGGATTCTTGCTGAAGATGGGCCAGGGTGATCGGACATCCCCTGGGGCATGGGGAGGGTAAGGAATACATCAGATATAGAAGATGAGGGTTTCTGGCTAAACCAACTCAGCAATGTTCTTTGCTAAAACTGGATTTTACAAGGAAGTACACAGATGGGCCTAGCGAAAGATTCAAAAGGCTGGCTAAAGTTTGGCCAAGCAAAGAGGCAGCCTGGTTAAACCATGCCACGAACACCATGGACACGCCAACACTTGATGAACAAATGAAACAGGGCAGCAGAATCTCAGTGTGGTTAAGGGCAGAGGCAAGCGAGTCAAACAAACTGGATTCAAGTCTTTTCCCTTTTTTTTTTTTTTTTGAGATGGAGTCTCTCTCTGTCGCCCAGGCTGGAGTGCAGTGGCGTGATCTCAGCTCACTGCAACCTCGCCCTCCCGGGTTCAAGCGATTTTCCTGCCTCAGCCTCCCGAGTAGCTGGGATTACAGGCACACATCACCACGCCCAGCTAATTTTTGTATTTTTAGTAGAGACAGGGTTTCACCATGTTGGCCAGGCTGGTCTCAAACTCCTGACCTCAAGTGATCCACCCACCTACGCCTCGCAAAGTGCTGCGATTACAGGTGTGAGCCACTGCACCCAGCTTCAAGTCTTTTAATTACTTACTAGCTGTGTGACTTTAATCAAGTTATTCAACCTCTCTGATAATACTCACATAGCAGGATTCTTGTTAAGGATTAAATGACCATGCATTTAGCCACTGAGAATGTCCAGCACACAGCAAGCTCTCAGTAAATGGTGGCTATTCACTGTGATCACCTCCTTTCTCCTGCTCCACTCCTTCAAAATCTTCCTGGTTTAGGGTAGAAGAGAAAAGCAGGCACCATAAAGAATCCAAGGATCTGTCCGGGAGAGACGCTGCAGCCTGTTCCAGCCTAACCCTCTGCCACAGGTGTGTCTGCCCTGCCCCCAACACCTGCTCTTATCCCTCTGTTCCAGTAAAATCCATGCTCCTCCATCCCATTCTCCACAGGGAACCTTCCTCATATCCTCCCCATTGGGAGGGGATGTAGCTATCAGTAGGCTGAGGAATAGGCCGTACTTAGCCAAGGCCTTGGAGGAAGCAGTGTGTGGCAGGGAAACCAGACTGCATCCACAGAGGGCCCTGGCTGAGAACCACTGAAAAGCCAAGAGATGCCTATACTCACTCACACACTTATTCCCACCTTCCAACATCCCATAATATGCTCATTTAATTCTTACAAATTAACACTTTCTCAAGCTGATCCTTGGAACAGCATTTTCTAAGATGAACCCCACATTTCTCTTGACAGCTGCATTTGCTATGCATCTCAATATGTCAGTGACAACTTCCTGGACAACTTCCAGCCTAGAGTGCGAGGTGGAAATAGATCTCATGCCTGAAAAGCCCCAGCCAGCATCACAGAGCTGCCGAGCACTGGACCTGGAAAAGATCTGAGAGATCGACTAGCTCACTTAGCTGAATGTTTGTTCCAGGGTTCCTCAGGACTTGAATCCACAGAGATTTTAGGAATTTCAGATTTTTAGTCATAAACCAAAATCTTGGACCATTAAACGGTGTTTGTGAATGTCTATGAGCACAAGGGAAGAAAATGTCCAGGAAGAGGGGCTCTTGAGAGAGTGTCCTCTGAAATTCCTGCTCTCGTAGGAGAGGCAGCTGCAGAAGGGAGCCACAGAGGGCACACACATGCCTGTATCAGCGACTCATGCCGACATCTGCACTGGCTGGACCCAACATGTTCAAGGGTGCTGTGTGCTCATCCAGAGCCCACTACTCCAGGGCCCCACAGTGCTAAGCTATGGGGCTAAAAGGGCCACATGTCAAGATCACAACTTCCAAACAGAACCGGACTCAGAAAGGAGATGGGGAAAAGAGCCCAGAAACACAGAGGCAGCAACCTCCCAGGTATGCCAAGCTTCGCACTGACACTGCTATGGTACCTACAGAAATCCATGCACTTCCGGTCGGGCGTGGTGGCTCACGCCTGTAATCTCAGCACTATGGGAGGCCGAGGCGGGCAGATCACGAGGTCAGGAGATCGAGACCATCATGGCTAACATAGTGAAACCCCATCTCTACTAAAACTATAAAAATTAGCCAGGCGTGGTGGTGGGCACCTGTAGTCCCAGTTACTTGGGAGGCTGAGGTAGGAGAATGGTGTGAACCTGGCAGGCGGAGCTTGCAGTGAGCCGAGATCGTGCCATTGCACTCCAGCCTGAGTGACTGAGTGAGACTCCGTCTCCAAAAAAAGAAAAAAGAAAAACCTTTTGTATTTCTTTCCATTTCCTCCCTTTGGTGTTCGACCTAGAAAGAAAAGAAAGATGGCTGGAGCTCCAGCAGCCATGCTTTGTCATGAGGTAACCTTAAGGATGAGGAAGCTATGTGCCATGGCAGTGGAGTTAGGTCAAATTGAACTCTTACCTGTCAATCCGTAGAGTGGACTGCACAATCACCAGACTTTAGCTGGCAAGTCCAGGTAGGAGGAACGAGACAAAATCCTGATGGTCACGCAGCTGGCTATACTAGCTCTGGGCTTCCCATTTCTAGGGTCCTTTTACATAAAAAGAAAATCTTCTTTCATGCTTAAGCCACATTTTGCAATTTCCGACTGAAACTAATCTCAACTGATACAAAAATCTGAATAGAAAGCTTTCTTTACTGAGAGCCTGGGCTCGGTGACTCACGCCTGTAATCCTAGCACTTGGGGAGGGAGGATCACTTGAGGCCAGGAATTATAGACCAGTCTGGGCAACATGGCAAAACCCCATCTCTACTAAAAATACAAAAAATTAGCTGGGCATGGTGGCAGCACCTGTAATCCCAGCTACTCAGGAGGCTGAGTCAGGAGAATTACTTGAACCAGGAAGCAGAGGTTGCAGTGAACTGAGATCAAGCCACTGCACTCCAACCTGGGCGACAAGAGTGAAACTATGTCAAAAAAAAAAAAAAAAAGAGAGAGAGCGAGAGAAAGAGGAAGGAAGGAAGGAAGGAAGGAAGGAAGGAAGGAAGGAAGGAAGGAAGGAAACAAAAAGACTTTCTTTACTAAGAGAAGCTCTGAAGAAGATGAAATGGTACAGAGTCACAGGGAGCCTAGAGAGACCCCACCACAGCAGCTTGTTAAATGGTGCCTACATATGGAAGACAGCTGTGGTGACTGGAGTTTCTTAAGTGGCAAGCCCTGCTACTAAGAAAAGAGAAGAGCTTTCCTCGGGGAGTTAGACCAAGGAAGATTCATCCCAAAAAACCTAAAAATTCCACATTACCCATAACTGAAATCTTAGGAAAATACCCAGTGAGTTGGCATAACATGATCTCTTTAGTGGACCCCAGATGGTATAAACCTACAGATTTTCCTCACCCATTAAAATAACGTGGACCCCATTACAATTAACCTATGACACCTTTTGGATAGCTTATCTTCTACTACCTCCTGCAGAAAAACCCTCCCTATATAGAACTCAACAAATCTCCAGTTCCTCTGTCCATTACCTCATCGGCCAAGACTCACCCTTGCTAGGGTCACTTTGGGTCCTCAGGCCATGTTGTTAATTGTGTTCTGTTCCCTAAAAACAGTCAGAGAGACTGAGTTGAATGCACTCAACACACTGATGATGATGGCAGATGGCCAGAGGCAGTTACAGAAGAAAGAAAAGACAGTGGGGCCACAGCTCAGATCTGCCTTCCTGCTAAGGCGTCTCCTCCACTGGCCTTGGGCCTCAGCTACAACCCATCCTCACACTCATCCCCTGTTAAAGCTAGAAAACTGGCTCCCCTATCCCAAAAACCAGAGGGAGCCCTCAACAGGGTAAGTTGAATCATCTGTCCATGGAGTGGACCATAGCACCACCACACAGCAGCCAGCAGGGACAGAACTGACCACAAGAAGTGGGCTGAAGTGGGGCAGCCCGGTCTCAGGGCCTGTTGTTTTTTAGTTTTTTTGGGCTCGGTTTTTTTTTTTGAGACGGAGTTTCACTCTTGTTGCCCAGGCTGGAGTGCAATGGTGCCATCTGGGCTCACCGCAACCTCCACCTCCCAGATTCAGGCAATTCACCTGCCTCAGCCTCCTGAGTAGCTGAGATTACAGGCGCCCGCTACCACGCCCAGCTAATTTTTTTTGTATTTTTAGTAAAGACAGGGTTTCACCATATTGGCCAGGCTGGTCTTGAAGTCCTGACCTTAGGTGATCGACTCGCCTTGGCCTTGCAAAGTGCTGGGATTACAGGCATGAGCCAGCGCGCCTGGCCTGGGTTTTTTTTGTTGTTGTTTTTTGAGACAGAGTCTTGCTATGTAGCCCAGGCTCACTGTGAGCTCCGCCTCCCAGGTTCACGCCATTCTCTTGCCTCAGCCTCCCAAGTAGCTGGGACTACAGGCGCCCACCACCACACCTGGCTAATTGTTTGAATTTTTAGTAGAGACGGTTTCACCGTGTTAGCCAGGATGGTCTCGATCTCCCAACCTCGTGATCCACCTGCCTTGGCCTCCCAAAGTGCTAGGATTACAGGTGTGAGCCACCACACCTGGCCATCGGCCTGGATTTTTTTGAAACAGAGTCTAGTTCTGTCATCCAGGCTGGAGTGCACTGGCACAATCTCGGCTCACTGCAACCTCTGCCCCCTAGGTTCAAGCGATTCTCCTGCCTCAGCCTCCCAAGTAGCTGGGATTACAGACACCAGGCCCGGCTAATTTTTGTATTTTTAGTAGAGACAGGGTTTCACCATGTTGGCCAGGCTGGTTCCGAACTCCTGACCTCAGGTGATCCGCCTGCCTCAGCCTCCCAAAGTGCTGGGATTACAGTCATGAGCCACCACACCCAGTCTCAGGGCCTGTTTTATATGGAGTATATTCTAAATGCAGCCAGCACCAGTGGAGGTTTACAAAGATGACTGCTTATGTGTGGAAAAGGGTGGGGTTCAGGGGGGGGCAAGACTGTTTTTGTTAGTAAAGACTTAAGTAGGTTAATTCTCCCCATAATAACAGAATCCTTCTTGGACAGAAAAATAAAGGCAAATAAAGGCAGGGGCAGGGGGGAACCCGGAAAGGGTACAGAAAAAAAAAAGATTAACTGAATGGAAGACAGACCTTATAAGGCAAGGCTGAAGGAACTGAACTCATTTGACATGAGATGAAAAGCTCATGATACCTTCCCTACCTTCAAGACTCAATGGTATTCCAATGCCTAGGAGTGGACTCTGTAAGCAAAGGGCACTTAACGTCTGTGGATAAACTGATGAGCAAAAGGAGACTTCTCTCTCAGCCTCATGGGGACACAGGAAGAGAACATGTGCACAGAAAGCAGCACCACAGTTCCAGGCACGGCGTCCTCTCTCCAGGCTGAGTGAGGCTGTGGCTCCCTGCCCCAGCATGGCTAGCTCGCTCCCATTCCCACAGCGGCTTCCGCAGCATCTCTTCACGGGTGCTGTTCTCCCTACACTGTTGCTACGTGCTCCGCACCAGGCAGTGAGCTCACTAGGGGCCAGTGATTCATGTCTTCTTCCCTGAGGGTGTAGACCTCTGTGTACATGCATGTGCATGTGCCCCGAAGCCTGGTCCTAGGACATAATAGATGCAGAACAAATGAAGTCAGCAAATATTTACTGTTCACTCTATGTGCCAGGCACGGAAGGCAGAAGAGTGAACAAAACCAAAATTCCTGTCCTCATGGAGCTTCGTTCTAGTGAGGGGACAGGTACCACACATGTGAACCCAGCACATGGGAAGGAAACACGTGCCCTGGAACACCCCGCCCAGGAGTGTGTGTGGAAAGGAGACTCCAGGAGCTCTGCGGAGCTGTTCTGGACCTGGACCTGTTCAGGATTGGCAAGGGGCTCCGGGAGCAGATTCTGTGGGTGTGAGACTGTGTGCCCGTCCGCTTAGGGAAGGACCATGGGGGTAAGAGGGTGGGGGGAAGGAGGTCAGATTTGACCTGGGGGGCCTGCAAAGCGGGGAAGGAGGACAGGAAGTGCTAGGCTGTGCCGGGGAGATTCTGAGGTGAGCAGGAGCAGAGCAAGGTCGGAAGTAGCCGGCACGGGGTCGCTGGGAGTCCTCCAGGCACCGAAAGAGCACACGCTCAGCAGGAGGTGCTGGGACACAAGGTAAGCGGGGCAACCAGACGTGCGGGACCTGGTAGGCCACCTGGCAGCTTTGGCTCTGACTAGGGTGCGAGGGGAACCACTGCAGGAGTCTGAGCAGGGAAGAATGACGTCGCTACCGTGTTACCAGGGCTCCTGGTTGCCAGCTGCCAGCACACCTTGGGATGCCAAGGTGGGCATAGGGAAGCCAATCTGGAAGTGCCTGCAAAAATCCAGAGGATGGCTGGCGGTGGCCTGGCCTAAGAGTCGGTGTAGGTTGTAATGAGAAGCCAAACATGAAGGCAGGAATGGCAGGACCTGCTAACGGATAAAACATGAAGTGTGAGAACCAGAAGGAAAAGCAAAGATTTCTGGTCTGAGAACTGAAGAGATAAGTGAAAAACAAGCTAACAAAGCACAAACATAAATCTCCTTCCCGCTGGGTCCTACTAGAGGCAGCAGAAAGGACTGAAAAACCTGTGGCCATTCTCACTGGGGGAGCATCCGCCCTGGGCAATGGTCACCTAGTGGAGGCCCCTTTCTCCCTCAGATCTGACCCGGCAGGTGGTCAGTTTCCGAATCTGCCTCCTTCCCCCAGCCCTCTCACCCCTATGGTCCTTCCCCAAGCAAATGGACACACAGTTTCACGCCCATGGGATCTGCTCCCAGAGCCCCTTGCCAATCCTGAACAGGTCCAGAACAGCTCCACAGAGCTCCTGGAGTCTCCTTCCCACACACACTCCTGGGTGCCACTTCCGGAAGCAATCGTATCTCCAACATGGCAGGACGTGGCCCAGACTTGGGGTGTGCGTGGGAAAACAGGGCCTGCACCCCTAACCCACTCTGGGGCTGGGCCTGCCCTTAGCCATTCTAGAATTAGCACCCCTTCCGAGGCAGGCCCACCCCACCCCCACCCTGCTGCTGCCACCAGCACCACGGCCTGCCTGCCTCCAGGTGCTTCTCTTCACCACCACCTCACCTTCCAACAGGCAAGCGGCGGGGCTGTGCAGTGCCACAAGATTAGCCTTTGAAAATATCTGTTTGGGGTTTCCTTTCCTAGGCGAATCCATACAATCTATTTCCTAAACATTCAAACTAAGGACCTACAGAAAAATGGGTTCAGAATGAGGCAAAGATAGGAAAGTGCTTCTTACAGATCATTTTCAAGGCCAGTGACTGGAGAGAGGGGTAGGTCTGTCAATTAAGCGCTTGCTGACTGTACATATCATGTGATGACTGCTGGGAGAGGAAAGCGAGACATCATTCCAACCCTCCAGAAGCTCAAGATCCTGGAACTCAAGGGGAAAACTAACATAAGTGCGAAAGCGAACAAGCAAACATTTCCTAAACTGTACAGCCGGGCTGTCGGGGTACAGCCTTGGGCTCTGGGAAGGAACAGAGAGGGCCACTCAGGGAGAGGAAGCACAGTGCCAACGGAGGCGCACACTCAGCAGGCACTCGCAGGCTGGGCATAGGCAGAGAAGTGGCGCTGAACAGGCAGGCAGCTGACCCAGGGCTCTCAGAGTCAGGTAGGAGAGCTGGTGTGGGACCTAGGGGGAGGACAGGAGCCTTCAAAGCAGCACTGCCCGACTGCAGCCAGGAGGGTGGCATCAAGGAAGATGGAACTGTGGCCAGGCCACTTCCACGGGTGCTCGAGTACAAGAAAAAAGGGGACAGGTTAGAACTGCGGCAGTGGGAACCAGAATTTAAAAAGGGAGAGTCGGCCAGGCGTGGTGGCTCACGCCTGTAATCCCAGCACTCTGGGAGGCCAATGCAGGCGGATCATGAGATCAGGAGATCGAGACCATAGTGAAACCCCATCTCTACTAAAAATACAAAAAATTAGCCAGGTGTGGTGGCAGGTGCCTATGGTCCTAGCTACTAAAGAGGCTGAGGCAGGAGAATGGCGTGAACCTGGGAGGTGAAGCTTGCAGTGTGCCAAGGTCGCGCCACTGCACTCCAGCCTGGGCCACAGACCAAGACTCCATCTCAAAAAAAAAAGAAAAAAGAAAGAAAAAAAAAGGGAGAATCATTCGGCAAATGTGGAGCAGTAACTATGGCAGGTGTAGTTTTAGGTGCCGGGGATAAGCAATTTCCAAAGACCCTCTGAAGAGAAATGAAGCAAATGAGCTACACAGGGCGGCATAAAAACCAGCTGCTGGTGTTACTCACTGCTTATCTGTATCCTGTGAAGGGCAGGAAGGTCACAAACACTTGTTTTTTTGTAGGTGCCCAGGTTGGTTTTGAACTCCTGGCCTCAAGGGATCCTCCTGCCTTAGCCTCAGGAGCACACCACCACGTGCAGCTAAATTTTTTTAAATTTTAGAGACAGGGTCTCACTACGCTGCCCAGGCAGTCATGAACTCCTGCCTTCAAGTGATCTTCCTGCCTCAGCCTCCCAAAGTGCTGAGATTAGAGGTGTGAGCCACCACACCTAGCCAGTGAGAAACACTTCTATTCCAATCAATAATTTAACTTCAGCTACAACCTTTCTAGACACAGATTTATTCATGTTTTTTTGAAACAGGTCTCACTCTGTCACCCAGGCTGGAGCGCAGTGGGGTGATCTCAGCTCACTGCAGCTGCCACCTCCCAGGCTCAAGTGGTCCTCCCACCTCAGCCTCCCAAGTAGCTCGGACTACAGGCATGTCACCACACCTGGCTAATTTTTGCATTTTCCGTAGAGACGGTTTTGACATGTTGCCCAAGCTGGACACAGGATGTTTAAAGGAAGACAGGGACACCCATGGCGTGAGATGAAATGACAGCCATCTCCATTCTTTAGTGACAATGATTTTCTTCCCCTTGCCTTCACATAAATGCAAGGGAAGGACCTGACAGTCCCTATCTCCCAAGCACTGAGGAAGGACAGCTGTGAACACGTGATGGGCCTCCGTCACCGGTTCCTTACCCTGCCACGGCCAAGCGCCATCCTACCTCCATGCGACCCCAAGGGGAGGAGGACAGTGAGCATCTCTGACACCCCTTGGCACTGAGGTGAGATCCTTCCTCTGAGCCCGTACCCCCATCAAAGTGCTCCATCAGCCATAGGAGCCACCATAAACTTTGCAAGTGGATAATAAAGTCAGGCTCCACTGAAGACACAGCCACCAGTGCTGATCCAGCCAGGAGAGTCGCTTCTACATCTCCTCCTACTCCACACCCACATGAATCCCACAGGACGAGCGTCGCCTTGCAAGGTAAGATGCCCTGGTGCAGACAAGGAGCCGCTTTATCAGTCTACCAGCTCAGCGTCAAATAGACACAAGGTTGTGGGGACATATTTTAAGGATGTGGTCCCTACTCTCGTTGCATTTATAATTATACACAGTATAATCTGAGACCCTCACAACTTTTGTAACACAACGGCAATAACCACCATTATTGGTTACCCACTAATTGGTACCATTAAGGTAATAACAGAAAGACTTCCTTCTTGGCCTTCCCCAAAGGCAGACAAAGGTTGGTTTGCTTCCTAATCCCAGTCTCCATGACATTACAAAGGATTCAAAATGGTGTTACTACTGGAGCTGGAATTCCGTGTTCTAACAAGAATAAAGAAAAGAGCCGATCAAGACCCAAAAAAATCTGCCTCTCCTCAGCTCAAGAGGAGGAAGGCCAGCCTGCTGGTGCCCTCTGTCCCTGCATTCCACAGCACCGGGTTCTTCCCTCACATTTGTATCTGATACGGTTGAGGCCAAATGTGCAAAGCCCGTCTCCCAGCCATGTACACAGTAGCTGCTGGCTGAGGACACTGCTGCCAACACCAGAGGCCTCAGCGAAGAGCCCTGACTCTTACGTGACCACCTGCTTTTGGGTCCTGGCACTATCTCCACACACAGCACACGTCCAGTGTATCACCGACCAGCACTAACCACGCAAGGGTGGGATGTCAAAGAGATGAGCTCCACAGGACTTTGACCCCACGCGAGATTAAAAATTTAAAATCAAACTCAGGCATTTCTGCCATCTGTAACCCACCTCCACATGAGAACCTGCTGACAGTACATTTCTGTGGGTAGAGAAATCTGGTCCACAAATAAGCTGTCCCTTTAAAGATCTGCAGCAACTAAAAACCAGCTGGATTCTGGTACAAGCCAGTCCTCAGAAAGCAACTCTCACTTCATCTACAAAGGATAAGGTCCAATGATTTTGAGTTTTGTTTTAAAAAACAAAGCAAAACAAAAACTCCGAATTGCTCTACACAGATAAATGCTGGGGCACTGGCTGGTTCAGGAACAAGGGGTTGTTTTCAGAAGCAGCAGCCGCACAGCACTGCGGACCGTAAGTGCATTGCTAAAGTGAAGCGTGGTGGAGGTCTGGGAAAAGGGGAAAGCAAACACTCCCAAACAGAAACGCCATCGCTGAAGGGGCACAGAGCAGGTGCGCAGCTCCCCGTGGGGGCTTGGTACCACTCAGTCTCAGGGCGGATCCAGCAGAGCTGGCCCTGCCCCGCCCAGGTGTCTCCCACTCCCTGCGGTAGGAAGTCCTCTGACAGAGGGAGGAAACTGGGCCAAAGGAAATCCATGCATCCTCTGCTCTCCTTTACCTCCCTCCCCTTCTATTTAAAAAGGAGTTTGAGACTAGCCTGGACAGCAGAGTGAGACTCTGTCTCTACAAAAACAAAAAAAAAAAGACGGGAACTATTTCTGTGCCTAAGAATGGCTGTGCTTACGAGTCCTTCTGTATCAGAAAGCAATTACTGACTTTTTATAGGATTGCAATAATACCTGGAACCCCTAAAAGACCCTGGAACTGGCACAAGGGTGCCTATAATTTCAATGCTTAAGAGAGGCCCTGAAGGCGTGTCACTAACACAGTGATTAGAGACGATTTCTTACCACACATCAGAGAGTCCCCATGCTTTGGTCTCCCAACTTCGAGAAAGCACTGACTCCATTCCAAGGACTGCGGTGCTGGTGCTGATGAAGATGAGGCTCCCAGGAATAACTGCAGCTATAATGTATTCACCACTTACTACTGAGGTATTGATTCTCACTGTGAGTTAAGTATTTAATACAATGATCAGCCTGATGTGATAGACAAGAAAAAGGAGACACAGAGAGGCTAAGTAACTTGCCCAAAGTCACACAGTAAGAGCTGACACCTGATCCCAGGAAGTCTGGAACCACAAACACTTAATAGCCTCCATAGTGATATCTGCTATCATCTTAATCCAGAAACCACCCTGTAAGTAGTTATAATTATCTGCAAGTTACAGATAAGGGGGAAAACAGAATTAAGAAAGGTCATATCACTTATCCAACTAGTAAGCTATAAAGCCAGGAGTCAAAAATCCAGGTCTCCAACCTCCACATTCTATGCCTTTTCACCGCACTGCACTCCAGGGTGGTTTGACCAACCAACGTGGAACTTCCGTATAGACAGCTGTTCCCAGGACCAGAAGAAATAATACCAGGCCACGGGGCACACAGGCAATGAAGAGTCAAGAAACACAAACTAGAGAGGAGTCTGAGGCAACTCCATGCCATGCAGGATCTGCCATCTGCTGCTAGCTTCATCATTCTGAGACAGAAACCTCATCCTGCCACGTCCTGCTTGACAACCATACACATTTCCTTATCATTCACTGCTTCATGCCTCCCGTCGAATTTCCAGTCCCTGACTCTGGTCACCCAGCTTCATCCCACTTTCCCTGAAATAACTGCCCTCCAAGGCGGCCTCACTGCCCATGGGCACATTCCACTCCCTTGGGCCTGGGTGTGCTCCCCACACCTGAGCGCTCCTCCTCCCCTCTCCAGCCTTATTCCAGAACCCCGCAGAAGACCTGCCTTCTTCACGAAGCCTCCATCTCTTCTCGTTCTTTCTGAGCCCCTCCACCTCCTTACTCCTCTACAGTTCCAAACAATTCAATCCTTATTCATATTCAGACAGTATTGTTTGCATTGTTTCTGTTTCTCCAACGGACTATTCCTCAGGGGAAGAACCATGACCAATCCTCAGGAGACGAGGGTAGCAGAGGGCTTCAGAGCACAGGCTTGGGAGTTGGACTGAGATTAATCCTGACTCTGCCACACACTTGGCTGTTCTATTCCTAGTTAACTCCCCTGCCAATAAAGACAGTACCAACTGTATAGGGTACTTCCAGGAAGTAAATGACAGAATGCATTTCTAAAGCACCTTCCATGATACCTGGCAAAAATGGTCCATGAGTAATTATTTCAATGATTATGTCTCTGCCCCCAGTATAGCCTGAGGCTTGCTCAATGTGCAGCAGGCGCTCAGGAAGCAGCTGCAATTAATTGACAGAAAATTATTGGAGGTTAGAGGTTATCTGTAAAAACTAGACAAAGGAAGAAAAGTAAGAGGGATTTCAAGAAAGTAAAATAGCAGATGGGAATGGGTAGTGGAACAGGAGAAATCAGACCAAAGGACTAAGTCAAATCTGTAAGTATTTCCTGGGCATCCATGTGTGCACGCACTCCAAGGGACATCAAGGGTAAGTGAGACAGAGGTTCCACGGACAAGGGCCACCATCCAGCTAAGGGGTCAACCAACACACGCTGAAAGAACAGAACACCTGCAGCACAGATGCAAATGAACAGGATGGCCAGCGTCCCTGGTCTATCCTGGCAGGACGACTCCTTTTCACCATCAGTGATTTTGTTATCTTTATGTGATAGAGGCTGTTCCATACGACCTATTGGCTGAAAATAATGCCTAACAATCAAAAAGTTACTAAGAATTCAACATTCTCCCGTGCATTTGTATTCTGTTCGTCACAACGGCATCTACGTACACTGCAAAAAAAGTGGAACACATATATTTGAGGCATTTACTCAAGCAACAATATTTGATGAATCTGCCCTCTGGATTCACAGTCTTTGCCACTGGGCAGTGTGCGTGCAAACCACACACACACACACTCAAGCCTACAGCATGGGGATCCCACTGACAACAGCTCAGAAGAGAGGTAAAGGTTAAGGACAGGCTTCTAAAAGATTCAGTTCAATAAACATTTACGTACATATTATAATAAAAATGAGGACCAGGTGTGGGGGCTCATGCCTGTAATCCCAGCACTTTGGGAGACCAGCCTGGGCAACACAGCAAAACCCCTTCTACTGTAAAAATGAGTAAAAATTGGCATGGTAGCTCACGCCTGTAATCCCAGCACTCTGGGAGGCCGAGGTGGGCAGATCACAAGGTCAGGAGTTTGAGACCAGCCTGAGCAACATGGTGAAACCCTGTCTCTACTAAAAATACACAAATTAGCCAGGTGTGGTCATGCGCACCTGTAATCCCAGCCACTCAGGAGGCTGAGGCAGGATAATCGCTTGAACCCGGAAGGTGGAGGTTGCAGTGAGCCAAGATTGCATCATTGTACTCCAGCCTGGACGACAGAGCGAGACTCCATCTCAAAAAAAAAAAAAAAAGAGTAAAAATTAAAAAAAATTGAATGATGCTTGTAAAAATAGGTAAATAGACGCAAGTTTCACTGAAGAAAGGGTGGATCTGAGATCCTGAAGCATGAGACCAAGTTCAGCAGTGGGAAGAGGAAAGGAAGGAAAGGGAGAGAATTCACATTCACAGCCAAATGAGGACCCTTGTAAAAATACATGTACTTTCCTCTAAGGGACGAGAAAGAAATGTAAAATGACGGCTGGGCACAGTGGCTCACATCTGTAATCCCAGCACTTTGGGAGGGCAAGGCGGGTGGATCATGAGGTCAGGAGATTGAGACCATCCTGGCTAACATGGTGAAACCCCATCTCTACTAAAAAAAACAAAAAAGTAGCCAGCGTGGTGTTGGGCACCTGTAGTCCCAGCTACTCGGGAGGCTGAAGCAGGAGAATGGCGTGAACCTGGGAGGCAGAGCTTGCAGTGAGCTGAGATCGCGGCACTACA
>NW_012115622.1:475112-501789 GCF_000951035.1 Colobus angolensis palliatus | reverse complement strand
AGAAAAACATCAAACTCTACCTTGTTTGCTTTTACTCTTCAAAAAAAAAAAAAAAAAAAAAGTAATGTAAAATGACAAGCAGTTTGTGCTGCAGATCATGCTGCTTGGTTGGTCTGGAGCCGACAGGCATTGTGGAATGACAGTGTCCGTCTTGAGATTAAAATGAGAACTCCTTTGATCTAGGCAAGACACATGCTTTTTATTTTTTCCTTCTTTCTTCCTTCTTCCCTGCTGCCTTTACTCCTTTTTTGGCTTATCTTAGAAATGATTTAAGGCAACACGGGCCCTTGATCTGTGAGGAGGGTGAGGCAGGACTATTATTCTGTTCTGTGGAATTCTAGAAACTTATTTTGGGACTTTGGAGGTATTCACTTTTTCCTAAGCTCTCAGAATCATTTTTGAGAAGCAGCCGATGCTGCCAGCCAGAACAGCTGGGAGAAGCGTAGCGTCTAGGACAGCCTCTTTGCCGACACCCTGGGATGGGTGCATGGTTCCTCATGTTTTAGAGAGGACTGCGGCTCTTGGCCCTGTGTGCTGGGACGCCGTCTGTGACTTGCCTGAGAAAACGCCTATGGAATGAGTGTGACGGCCTCATGAGGTCACGTCCATGAAAACCCTGGGAGCTCGTCAGAGGAGAAGGGCACTCTGAGGTCATAGTATAGTTGGTAATCAGACTTCCCTTTGGTCCACATCTCTGCCCTGGCTGCCAGGATTCAGTGTGCGGAGGGACTGGGCCATTGCTCCAGCCCCTCCAGCAGGTTAGCAGGCTCTGTGCCACTGTCCCCAGCAAAGTCCCCCTGAGCAGGGTCTCTGGGCTCTTCTCTCGGCCCCACCTTCAACATCCACCTTTCTCAGCCTGGTGAGAAACGAGAACAGATGGCTTCCCCTCCACTGTCCCCTGCCCACGTTGTTGAACGGGATTTGAAAGTGGACGCCAGGTTCTAAATCTGCCGTTCCGTCCATCCTTGAGTGAGTGGCTGACCAGCTGCAGGGCCATGCTCAGAGGGTCTTCATGTTCTGCCCCAGGGCCCACTGGTCCTTGAGTGAGCGGCTGACCAGCTACGGGGTCACGCTCAGAGGATCTTCGTGTTCTGCCGCAGGGCCCACTGATCGGAGGCCCCTTTGGGAGTCAGATAACAGAAATCTGCAGTCACGGCTGTGACCGACTCACTATGTGGCAGATGGGCTTCTGTGCTTTTTAGTTTTCATTTCCTAAGAAGCATCAGGTTTTAGCACTAATATGTATACATTTTTTAAAATCCGAAATCGGAAGCAGAATTTAGTAATTCCCCACCACTTCCTGTCTGTGTTCCCTCCCCTAACACTTGTGATACTCCTGGCACACAGTACGTGCCTTAAATAGGTCCTTGAATTGGGGTTGGTGGGAAAAGGCACTAAGTCCAGCTGTCTTTCCAAGCCATTTAATTGAGCAGGATTTTTTTTTAATCTGGAAATTTTTTTTATCTGTTATGTCTTTCCTATTCTATTTATCTTGTCCTTGATTTCAGCACCCCACCCTGCTTGCAGGCAGTATTTTCTAAACTGTGTTTCATGAGCTGTTAAAAAGCCTTCCGGAGGCCGGGCATGGTGGCACACACCTGTGATTCCAGCACTTTGGGAGGTCAAAGTGGAGAGACTGCTTGAGCTCAGGAGTTTGAGACCAGCCTGGGAAACATGGCAAAACCCCATCTTTACCAAAAAAATTAGCTGGCCATAGTGGCATATGCCTGTAAGTCCCAGCTACTCAGGTGGCTGAGGTGGGAAGACCACTTGACCTCCAGAGGCAGAGGATGCAGTGAGCCGAGATCACGCCACTGCACTCCAGCTTAGGCAACAGAGCAAGACCCTGTGTCAGGAAAAAAAGGGGGGCTGGGCGCTCATGCCTGTAATCCTAGCACTTTGGGAGACTGAGGCAGGTAGATCACTTGAGGTCAGGAGTTTGAGACCAGCCTGGCCAACGTGGTGAAACTCCACCTCTACTAAAATACAAAAAAATTAGCTGGGCATGTTGCGTGTCTATATTCTCAGCTACTCAGGAGGCCTCAGCCTCCTCGGCCTCAGCAGGATAATCGTTTGAACCCGGGAGGCAGAGGTTGCAGTGAGCCGAGATCGCACCATTGCACTCCAGCCTGGGTGACAGTGCAAGACTCCATGTCAAAACAAACAAACAAACAAACAGGTCATTCATCTAGCATTGACTGAGTCGACCAGGCACCAGGCACTGTGTTGGGGCTAAGCACAGAATGTGAACAGAACTCCTATGTCTCCTGTGCCCCAGAGATGGAAGCACAGTGGTGGACACAACCATTTGTGTAAAAACATCAATACATAGATACGTCCATACTGACACACTGTGAGAAAAAGAACAGCAGAACGTAAGAGAAAACATCAGAAGGGGCCCCCTGGCCCTTCAGGTGGTAATGAAGTGGTATCCAGTCCAACCCAGGAGGGAGGATGCCCAGGGAAAGGAGGAGCTTGCAGGTGCTCCTGCAAGCTGTGCTGCAAGGAAAAGCAGCACAGGTGCACAGGCAGGTGACAACAGGCATGGCCTTCCAGCACCACCGGCCAGTGGGCTCAGGCCTCAGTGAGAGAGGAAGAGGAGATGGCAAGGCAGGCAGGCCACTCTACACAAGGCCAGGCAAGGCCTCTTAACGAATCTGGATGCAAGGGCTTCGCTTTTTTCTCCATCTTTCATTGTCTGCAAGCCCAATGCGCTCCTCAAGGCAAACACCAAGAACACGTGCTCATTCAGCAAATCAGTTACAAACCAATGGCTACTTAATAAGCAAGGTACTGTTAAAATCTTGGCCCACAAATTTTATAATTTGGTTTGTAGAAAGGAACCAGACCATCCCATCCCATCTCAAACAAAAAATCTTGAGACAAGAAAATATATATCCTGAGGCAGTATCTGATTAAATACCAAATGAAATGTTCAAGTCACATGGTCCACTGGAAGGGGAAATAATTCCCAGGTAAGGTGGTGATGATGGGTTTCCCAAAGAGGGCGGGACTCCAAGTAGAAACTGAAGTCTGGGGCGAACTGGGCTAAGCCACCTGGGAGGGTGGGCCAGGCACACGGAACAGGTGAACAGACATACGGGAGTAGGGACAGCAAGGCACATCGGGGAGGGGTAAGCACACAGAAAGGTTGAACTCCCCTACAACACACAACAGCCCATCCTGGGTAGCTCACCCCCATCTTCAGGGCCTTGGAGGCAGAAGTAAGATTCCCACAGGTCAAGACCCCGGGCTGGTCTCCTGGCAGACACACTTTGGGGCAGCAGAAGAAGGAAGGTGGGTAAGACTGTCTACCCCAGGAGAAACGACAAGGGCAGAAAGATATGGATCTTATTAACTGCAGTAAAAAATTAAGTGCCAAGGAGGGAGAGGAAAGGGAGAAAAAAGAATCCAAGTTGTTGTAGTATTGTGCAACTGAAATTCCACGCATAAGCCAGGAAATTCAGAGGCCACAGTTCCCACAGCAGCTGTAACTTGACCCGTCAGCATAAGTAGCCTTTGGCACTGCCAGACCCCAAGCGCCCGCAGTCCCGACAATGCCCACACAGACCTGCCCTCAGGCCCCTGCGCATCAGGCATGTCACGCCTTGCCCAGCCGGGCCCACATGGGCTGCCCACCTCCAGCTACAGGGGGCCCTCAGCCATGCCCAGTAGTTCTCAGTTCTTTAAGGAGTATCCTGTGACTCCAAGCCTGCCTGCTGTGTGTCTTTACTCCTGAATCTTCCGTGGGGTAAGTTAGCCTCCTTCACCACCCAGATGGGAGGAAAAGGGAGAAGAGAGGCCTGTGCATGCAGACAGAGGGCCTGTTGCCACCCTCTTCACTCATGTCCTGTGGCATCAATGCTTGCCAAGCCTCACCATGGGGAAAACAAGGGTTGGGGGAGGCCTGGGGAGGGAATGTTGTACTTCAAAGGACATCAGAAAAGATGGCTCACCAAATGGGAGAAACTCTACCAGTCTCAAATCTGGTAAGAGACTTCTTTCTGTAGGGTACATAACTGAGCACATATATGATCCTTCCCCAGAAGGCCTGGGACACAGGCTTGATCATCATGAGGCCCAGGATGGAGCCACACACAGGTCGTTGACAGTGGAGGCAGCACAGGGCGTAAAGCTGCTGGCCACAACCGACCCCTTCCAGCCCCACTGTGGAACCGGGGCGGCAGTTCAGTTTCGGTGTCTGCTGTGTGCAGAAGGGAGACCAACCAGAGCCAGGCTTAGACGCAGGCAATCATGGGCCCTTTCTAAAAGACAGACCAGCCAAGTGCAATGGCTTATACCTGAAATCCTTGTACTTTGGAAGGTCGAGGCAGGAAGGTGAGTTGAGCCTGGGAGTTTGACACCAGCCTGGGCAACACGGTGAGACGCCATCTCTACAAAAGATTAGCCAGGCATAGTGGCACACACTTGTGGTCCCAGCTACTGAGGAGGCTGAGGTGGGAGGATCATTTGTACCTGGGAGGTCGAGGCTGCAGTGAGCTGTGATTGCACTATTGCACTCCAGCAAGAGTGAGACGCTGTCTCAAAAAAAATTAAATTAAAAAATGTTTAAGATAAATAAATAAAAGACAAGTTCCCTGAGCTCCTCCTCCTATTTAATTACCACAACAGAAAAGACTGTGAAGATTCACCCAGGAGATGGAGATCATCTTGGCTAACACAATGAAACCCTATCTCTACTAAAAATACAAAAAAAAATTAGCTGGGCATGGTGGCGGGCACCTGTAGTCCCAGCTACTCAGGAGGCTGAGGCAGGAGAATGGCGGGAACCCGGGAGGCGGAGCTTGCAGTGAGCCAAGATCGCGCCACTGCACTCCAGCCTGGGCGACAGAGCAAGACTCCATCTCAAAAAAAAAGAAGTCTCTAGAGTTAAGTAGTCTGTAACACTCTCATAACCTTTAATACGCAGAACTTATGTCTGGTGACTGTTCTAGCTTTTGGAAACTTAAAATCCTTTGAAAGCAGAGCCTAAGTCACAAAAGCTCTTTAAAGCTTGCAGTGAGCCGAGATCGCGCCAGTGCACTCCAGCCTGGGTGACGGAGTGAGACTCCGTCTCAAAACAAACAAACAAACTCTATATATACATGTATTCTATCCACCATGCCACTGATTTAAAATAAAAAACCAGCCATAAACTGATGACTGCTGAGCACAGTGATTGCTTCCAGGCTTCTGGGAATAGCTTGAGGCTGGATACAAGTGCGTTGAGGTTATATTTAAGCAAAAGCCAAGAAAATGGGGCGGTGCTGTTTCCCACTGTAACCTTAACTCCCTTGTGTTATCTAATTAGATTTTCAGCTTTATTTACTCTAGTATAAGACATGGAATTTAACAGCAAGAAGTGAATTTGGGTTATGTGGACAAGTTACCAGAATGAAAAACTTACACTGTCTTCTACCCTGATCCCCACAACATATTTTGGCAATCCACCTCTGCCTATATTGTTCAGCTAAGATTACAAAGAAATAAAACATTTAACTTACATACTAATGTTCTGTTGGCCGTCTTATTTGCTCCAGCTTTGAGCCATGCAGCACTCTTTTTTTTTTTTTTTTTTTGAGACGAAGTCTCGCTTTGTCGCCCAGGCTGGAGTGCAGTGGCGCGATCTCGGCTCATTGCAAGCTCCGCCTCCCGGGTTCACGCCATTCTCCTCCCTCAGTCTCCCGAGTAGCTGGGACTACAGGCACCCGCCACCACGCCCAACTAATATTTTAATTTTGTATAGAGATGGGGTCTCGCAATATTGCCCAGACTGGTCTGGAACTGCTGGGCTCCAGTGATTCTCCCACCTTGGCCTCCCAAAGGGTTAGGATTACAGGGGTGAACCACTGCACCTGGCCCCCAGCAAGTCTTTCTGAAAGTGCCTAATACGAGTTCTTGAGGAACAGGAGGAAGCATGGGATGTGGTCCTCTCTAGCAGTCTGGCTAGAGGCAGAATTAGCATTCATGAAAAAGCAGCAGCTCAGGGCAGGGGAATGGAGATAAACTGGAAAATAAAGACGGTAACGACCTTTGGTGAAAGGTGGGATATTCTTCTGAGCTTCCAAAAGGAAATTGCTGTGAACTACTTTCCTGCCTTCCCCATTCCGCAATCAGAATTAATGGCCTCCTCCATAGCATTTTGTTCAAGTCTGCCTGCTACCACAGCAGACTGCACACACGTCTGGTTCCCTACCATGGAATACATTCCTAGTGGGCAAGGACACCTTTCGGCTCCCGGAAAACCATCAGCAGAGTCTTGAACACAGGAATTGGACGGTCTGTATTTGCTGAACTTAAATATTTACTTCACAACAATTATTAACACCCCTTTTCTGAAGCCTAAAAGTATCTGTGGCAACGGAGGGGACAACCCGCCTGACAGCAGAATACTCAGGCTGTCAACGTGCCCTTCATGCAACCTCCAACGAGCAGCTGTGCACTCCGGCCACACCCACTTTCTCCAGAGCACCATGGTTTCCGCCTTATCACTCCGCAGTGGCAAACCATCTGCCCGTCTGCTCCACTGCCTCAGCCTCGCCCAGATGCGGCTGTGCCAGCCAGTTACCCTCGGTTCCTGCTCAACTCTACCCTCACCTCTGACTAAGTGCCAGGTCCTGCACTTTGGCTGGACCTGCCCAGGCCCCCATCAGTGCCCTGCACACTTGGAGGCGTCTGTGATCATCTATTGGTCCCCCCAGACACTGTGGACTGCAGGAGGGCAGTATTTATTTCACACACTGTGGTACTGTGCTAGTAAATGCTTAACAGACTGGTCTCCAAAAACATGTGCATGTATTTATATGGACACACATTTATTTTCAATTTTAATGATATAAAAGATATGCCACACACAATGGTAATAAAATATATAATATAGTAATAAATATATATCATAAAATACACAATTATATACTGTAATAAAGCACATAGAAATAAAATCTATAATACTCTTCATTGTTAATTCCACAGAACCAACTGATTCTTCCAGAAGGCTTTTCTAGAGTTTTTTTTAATTTGGTCCAACTGTTACATCTGTGGCCATTTACTGTACTTTAAGGAATAAAACACAACTGAAAGAAAGAAGATAAAGATCTATCATGATATAAGCAACTTCTCTGCTGCACTGGACACTAGTTTCAAATACCAGAAGAATATGTACTCAATTTTCTTGTACTATTCACAACATAATGGCTATAGACACAAAACACTGTAGGTTTAAACTGCAATGTTAACATTTTCTTCATTACTTTCTTAGACAACGAACAAAACAATAAACCCAGCCTTACTAATGTGTCATGTTTGTGAGTGTCCATGGTGTAAATGCTCCCACCGAGGCTAATGTCCAGACCCCAACGTGACATATCTGAGCACAGACACAGTCGTGAAGAGATGCGTACGGCACATCACTACATGGTGTCTCCACCAGACACAGCAGATGGAATGGCACAGGTGATGCTAAGGTCACGAGGAAGGAGTTTTGAGTATTTATTACCTTTGTCTTTATTATAATTCATTTAATTATAATGGCGGCAGTTAACAACCCACTTGCAAAATTCCTTAAGAGACAGGTGAGGTGGCCCACGCCTGCTGAGGTACAAGGATCGCTTGAGCCCAGAAGTTGGAGACCAGCCTTGGTAACATAGCGAGACCTCGCCTCTACAAAAAATTAACAAAATTAGCAGTGAGTAGTGGTGCTTGCCTGCAGTCCCAGCTACTTAAGAGGCTGAGGTGAGAGAATCGCTTGAGCCTTGGAGGTCAAGGTTGCAGTGAGCCGAGACTGCACCACTGTGCTCCAGCCTGGGCAACAGAGCAAGACCTTGTCTCAAAAAATAAAAAAAAAGTAACAACAGGGTATGGGCTGGCTCTGGTAGGGTATGAGCTGGCTCTGGTAGGCCACGGCTCACTACTGAATTCCCAGCATTCAGCACATGAAAGGTGGTGACGGCACTTGTGGAAACACCGCGCAGTCCCGCAGTGGCTGCACTCCTGAAGTCTATGCTCCAAAGGGAATCCAGGCTTTCCCACAGCTGGGCACTGGAGGAACCACACATGTAACACGTTATCTTTTCAAAAATGGGGGAAAATGCCATTTTTAAAACTTAGCATAAGCTGAAATAGAAAACGTTTTCTTGGCCAGGCGTGGTGGCTCATGCCTGTAATCTCAGCACTTTGGGAGAGGTGGGTGGATCAAGAGGAAAGGAGTTCAAGACCAGCCTGGCCAAGACGGTGAAACCCTGTCTCTACTAAAAATACAAAAATTAGGCAGGCGCGGTGTCAGGCGCCTGTAATCCCAGCTACTCGGGAGGCTGAGGCAGGAGAATCGCTTGAACTCGGGAGGCAGAAATTGCAGTGAGCCAAGATCGCACCACTGCACTCCAGCCTGGGTGATAGAATGAGACTTCGTCTCAAAAAATAAAATTAAATTAAATTAAAAAGTTTTCTTTAATACATTCTCCCTGAGGTATTTCTTCTACAAAAACACTTAGGCAGCGGGGAAGTGCATTTTAAATCCTTCAACAGTCTGACTGGGTTTAGCACCCTGGGTGGCGTCAGTCATAGAGTATCCCTTAAAGCTTGTGAGCTCAGCTCCCGATCTGGAAAGGACAGAGGCCAAAAAGTACCTCAGACCCAGAGAGCCTTGGGCTGAGGCTGCAGCCTGGGAATGCCTCCGGGCCCCATGGGTCTCTTCTAGCTCAGTAAGTCTCTCTCATTCTCTCTCTTGTTTTTTCTTTTTTAGAGAAGGGGTCTCACTTTGTTGCCCAGGTTGGTGTCTCCCGTCTTGGCCTCCCGAAGCGCTGGCATTACAGCTGTGAGCCACCGCATGTGGCCAATTCTGTCTCTTCTTACACTGCTGCACCACCTTCCCTTCAACCTCCTTGGGTCTTCACCCCTCCCCGTTTCCCTGGGACCCTTCCTGCACCCCCCTAGACTGGCTTTGGCCCTTGGCTTCCCACCATCCTTCCCACTCTTTAACAACCAAGGGTCTTAATTCCACCTGCTGTTGTCACTAGTGACTCCTAAGTCCACACGGGACTACGGCACGCTCATCTCTACCTATTATCCTCATGACAGAACCTTGTGCACCCCGAGGATGGAGGCCGGCAGCGTCCTTCAGACTCAGCTGCACCTCCAAACTCTGACTCTGTGCTCCCAAGTATGAGGCTGAAGCTAAACCTGTCTCCTTACAGTCTCCACACAGCTTTCCTCCCCAGAAGACAGCGCTGCTTGTCCCACTCCAGGTCTCTTGGTCCACGTCTCTTCTCTGTCCCCAGTCACTACCTTGTCCTCACCACCCCACCCTTCAGTGGATACTGTTCCACACTGCCCGCCACACCTTCATCCTCTCTAGACACCTTCACACTGTGCCACTTTCTGTGGAAGCACCCTACGCTAGGGTGCCCTATCAGACTCCGGGAGAATATTCTTGTTCCCAGGAAACAGACACTGAAGGATTCAGGAGTTAAGGGGGACATTTTCACTAATTTACAAATTGTTCTGGGAAAAAAAAAATTCGAAGAGAAGAAAAAAATATGAAAAAGCATATGGGGCAAAACGCAAACCACTGGTGACTCTAGGTGAAGGGTAAATAGGAACTCATGTACTATTCTCAAACTTTTCTGAAACTATACCAAAATAAAGCTATCCTTCAAAAATCCAAACCCTCACCTTAGCATCAAAGTTCAACAATCAACAGCTATTCTTAGAAGCCACTCCTGCCAGGCAAGTTCCATCTATCCAACATCTTGTTTCTGCCCCCGCTCAACACCTAGACTCAGGATTTCCCCGGTCCCTCCCTTGAACCCACTTCCTCCACTGCCCTGAGAGCCAGTTCCCGACTCACTTATTCCAGGGGTGCTGAGGAAGGAAAAGGAACTAACATTCCCCAACCATCTGTTGCCAGCCAGGCCAAGACTGCACTTGGCACATACTGTACAGTGTTTCACCTAATCCTGCGTACGCCTCTGCGAGGAGGGCCTCCCCGGAGACTCCGAGAGATGAAGACAGTGGTCCAAGATTACACAGTCACCAATGCAGAGCTGGAACAGGGACCCAGTGGCCTGCGCCATCCACAGCACTGACCCATACCCCACCGCTCCCTGACGCCTTCCCAGACCACCCCCCCAACTCCCCACCCAGTCACTTGTTCAGTGAACACAGATGGGTTGCTCTGCCCCACGTCCCGCTCTAAATGCTTAGGGATCTGTCAGAGAACAAAACAAATAGGGTTTCTGACTTCATGAAGCTTCTATTTTTGTGGAAGAAGACGGAAAATAAAAGCTGTATTTATTAAACACTTACATAATACAGCTCTGACTCCAAGGCAGGTGTTATGCTATGAATTTTATAAATACAAATTCACTTGATCCTCACAAAACTTCTGAGTTAGGTATTGTTCATACAAATGAGGAAACTAAGGCCAAAGGGGTTAAATAATCCACCCAAAGCCATATGAGTAGCAAGTGGTGAAGCCACAAATCAACCCCAGGCAGCCTGACTCCAGAGCCCGGGCCCTGCCACCTCTCAGTAAGCATGAGTGAGCAACACAGCATGCTAGAGCGGTCAGTGCTCCAGAAAAATGGAGAGTAAAGCAGAGTACAGGGAATCCGGAGCACTGAGGGAAGGAGACACACTGACATTTTACACTGGAAGGCATGAGGATTCCCGAAGGAGGTAACATCTGAGCAAAGGCATGAAGGGTTGAGGGAGTTCACATGCAATATTGCAGGAAAGAGTGTTTCAGAGAGGGGGAGTCTGTCCCACAGCCCTGATGCAGGGCGTGCCTGGAGCATGGGAGGAAGGTCCAGCGAGGGAGGGAACAGCCCCTGCCTTTTGCGCAGCAGAATGCCCACGCGTGCTGCGTGTCTGATTCCCTGCCTCCCTGGTGCCCACGTTGCTCTTTTAGTATTCACCTTGACTTCCAAAGTGAACTGTGAACTCTTAGAACAGAGCCCGTGACCTCTACTCCCTCTGCTTGTCCCTAGTACTTTCAAGCTGATGTTTGCTGAATCTGTCTGCCTTGCCTTGCGGATTCCACAAAACTACAAGGTCCAGGAGGATGAGCAGGTCCTGCCAGGGAAGCTTCTGACACCTCTGTCACTGGTCCTCATACACTAGTGGTGAGCAGTAGCCTCTGCCTGGGGCGGGGAAGCAGCACTTGTGCCGTTAATATAAGTAAACGGCACTTGTATTCTGTACTTTTTTTTTTTTAGATGGAGTCTCACTCTGCCACCCAGGCTGGAGTACAGTGGCGCGATCTCGGCTCACTGCAAGCTCCGCCTCCTAGGTTCATGCCATTCTCCTGCCTCAGCCTCCCGAGTACCTGGGACTACAGGCGCCCACCACCATGCTCGGCTAATTTTTTGTATTTTTAGTAGAGATGGGGTTTCACCGTGTTAGCCAGGATGATCTCAATCTCCTGACCTCGTGATCCGCCTGCCTCAGCCTCCCAAAGTGCTGGGATTACAGGCGTGAGCCACAGCACCCGGCCATACTCTATATTTTCAAAGCATGCCTGCCCAATTCTATATTCAAATTTTATTCCCAGCCGGCCCCTTTAAACTGGCAGGCGGCCAATTTCACCCTACTTGACAAAGGCGAAACCATCAGGTAACTCACCTGAGCTCACTGCGCAGCAGCAGAATGGAGGCTTTCTCATCTAGACTGGGAGATCAGGGCCTGCAGAGGCCATTCGCATCTTCACCCTCCTTTATGACCCACCCGCCTTCTCTCAGGCCCAGCCCCAGGCCCTGCAGAACTCATGACTCTTGAATTTCAGATATGCTGGGACACAAGAATCACTCTTTTTTTTTTTTTTTTGAGACAGAGTCTCGCTCTGTCGCCCAGGCTGGAGTGCAGTGGCAGCAATCTCAGCTCACTGCAACCTCCGCCTCCCAGGTTCAAGCAATTATCTGCCTCAGCCTCCCAGGTAGCTGGGATTACAGGCACCCGCCACCACGCCCAGCTAATTTTTGTATTTTTAGTAGAGATGGGGTTTCACCATCTTGGCCAGTCTGGTCTTGAACTCCTGACCTTGGCCTCCCAAAGTGCTAGGATTACAGGCGTTAGCCACCTCGCCCGGCCACAAGAATGACTCTTAAGAGGTCAGTAATGACTGGCCTGGGCGCAGTGGCTCATGCCGGTAATCCCAGCACTTTGAGAGGCCAAGACAGGCAGATCACCTGAGGTCAGGAGTTCGAAACCAGACTGCCAACATGGTGAAACTTCATCTCTACTAAAAATACAAATATTAGCCAGGCGTGGTAACACATGCCCGTAGTCCCAGCTACTTGGGAGGCTAAGGCAGGAGAACCGCTTGAACCCGGGAGGCAGAGGCTGCAGTGAACCGAGATGGTGCCACTGTACTCCAGCCTGGGCAACAGAGTGAGACTCTGTCTCCAAAAAAAAAAAAAAGAGGTAGGTAATGACTGAAGAGTACAGGGTCCTGATCCCATCTAAGTAGGTTTAAGGCAAAGACTGAGCACTTAGTTAAGTCACAGAGAATTTAGCTCAACACAGTGAGTCACCCACTTCACACAGAGAAAAATGCATCCCTCTACTCCTGTCTCATCACACGCAGAATGCCCAGATTTCCTTCCCATGGTTCCCCTTGAACTATGCAGGCTACGCATAGGAATTATGGAATACGCATCAGAATTCCCCTTCCCTATTTCTAGTTTCAGTCTTTTAAGTAGCCAAAAGAAAATGCCTTTTTGTCCTACGTCAGAAATGGTAGGATACCTCTTTTTTCCCATTTATTTCCAAAATAGATTACACCAATTTAATTCCATTTTATTTTCAGGAGTAAGCACACAAAAAAATCCATCCTGGAAGAATCATTTTCGACTGGGTGTGGTGGCTCACCTCTGTAATTCCAACACTTTGGGAAGCTGAGGCAGGAGAATCACTGAGACTAGGAGTTCGAGGCCAGCCTGGGCAACACAGCGAGACCCCATCTCTAATAATAAAAGAAAAATTGGCCAGGCACAGGGGTGCACACCTGCAGTCCCAGCTACTCAGGAGACTGAGGAAGGAGGATTGCTTGAGCCCAGGAGTTCCAGGCTGCAGAGAGCTATGATCATGCCACTGCACTCCGGCCTGGGTGACAGACCAACACCCTGTCTCGAAAAAAAAAGAAAAGAAAAAAGAAAAAGAAACAAGAAGAATCATTTTCCATAGACTGACAGGCAATGGAGGAGAGGAAAGCGGAAAGAGAAGGTGTCTGAAACTGTAACTGAGCAGCTGTTTTCTTCAGAAGATGGCCTTCCTCCTGGAGGCAGCAGGGACTGGCAGGAGCTACGTGAAGGAAAGCACGGCCCCCATCCTCTGCAGCTCAGATGCTCGAGAAGTGATCCATGAGCCCTAGACCTGCTTTCCCTTTAGGCAACTGCTGGGCCTGCTGCCCCCCAGGCAGCCTAGCATGGGTGCTGGGGAACCGCTGCAGGCATGTGTGTGCAGAGATGGGCAGGTACCTTCCCACCTGTATGGTACAGCTGCCACGTCAGTATTTACCTACGGCAGGTACTCTGTGAGCAAGGGCAATTGGAGGGATGCTAGCTTCAAAGACAGAAACAGCATTGTCACTGGGAACTTTCCCGATCACTGTCCTGTGGTGTGGACAAGAACATCCTTATTCTTGATAAACCACTGGGAACTTTCCCGATCACTGTCCTGTGGTGTGAACAAGAACATCCTTATTCTTGATAAACCCACACTGAATTATTTAGGGTAAAGGGGCACAATGTCTTCAACTTTCAAGTTGGTCTGGGAAAAAAATGCATCTACACATGGGGAGAATGATAAAGCAAACAAGGTCAAACGATCCAATCTAATAAATCCAGGTAATAGACAGGGAGTACCTAGTAATCCTCCTGCAACTTCTCTGTAAACAGGAAATTATATCAAAATAGAGTTGCCCTAAAGATGACTACCTGTGGCCCCAAAAACAGGCAGGCATGCTGCCCCAGTCACGGCGGGGGGCACCTGCTGCCCAGCACACCTGAGGCCAAGGCAGCAGAGAAACCGGCACAGCACCACTCCCAGGGAGACGATGGGGACAGCTAACAATGCAGATGGAAGTCTGCGAGCATCCGCCATCTCTGGGTTTTTCTTCAGAACCAAGTCATACTGCTGACACTTGGAAAACAAGGCCAGCTTTACCAACGGGGGCTGGGAAGGCACCTGCCCAGCATTATCTGGGGCGCTGCCCTTTCCTTATCCCTTCTATCTTATCAGTGTCCTCTTCCCAAAAATGTATCTGGCATCAGGTCCCTTCCTCTCCACATCCACTGCCAACATCCTGTTCCAGTTCCATGTCGTGTCACACCTGAATCATCCCCACCTGCCAGGGGTGGACACACCACCGCCCATGCGCCAGACCCGGAGGTGGGCACACCACCGCCCACGCACCAGATCCAGCCTGCAAGCCAAGAATGGTATTTACATTTCTAAAGGGCTGGGGAAAAAATGAAAAGGAGGCTATTTTGTGACATGTAAAAATGACATAAAATTTAAATTTCAGAGGCCACAAATAAAAGCATTACTGGAATCCAGCCACAGCCATCCGCTTCTGTGCTCTCTGTGGCTGCCTTCACACAACAGCAGAGGGGGGCAGCCACGGAGTGCAACCAGCTCATGGAACCTAAAACACTTACCTTCTGGCCTTTTACAGAAAAAAGTTTGCTGACTCCTCCCCAGCTGATCTTGCTTGACTCAGTTCTCCCACCTCCACAAGATTGACCTAAAACTCGACTTCCATGCCGTCGCTCTGTGTTCAAACCCCCCACAGATTCCCCGATGTCCATAAAGCCCACACTGTACCCTGACATCCATTCGACCATGAGAACAAACAAGAAAAGCCCTCAAGGCCATGCCCTTGCTCATGCTGTTCTCTGCCTTTCGAATCCCTTCCTGCCTTCCAACTAAGCCTGCCGCTACCTTACCTCGCCCTTGCAGTAAGGGCAAGGCTCTGGGAACACTCCCGGCTCCCTCTGCTCTGCTCCCACAGCTCCCTATACTTACCCTCATCGCAGCTCTTACCATATAGCACTGAAATCATCTATTTGTGTGTCTGTCTCACCAGCTGCAGCAAGATCCCAGAGGGCAAGGAACACATCTTACTTACCTCCCCTCACACAAACAGAACCAACGCTGAACGCAACCCCAGCCTGGCCAGGCTGGCCTCCTTGCTGTCCCTGAACGCATGCTGCTCACTCTCAGCCCTGAGCCTGCACTCACCCCAGCACCCCCACATCTCACTTAGACAATCCTACCATGGCCTGGGCACAGTTCAAATTGCATCTCCTCTGTAGGCCCACAGAAGTCAACACGGTCACAGGTTCAAACCCCCAGCTCCTCTCACCCATGTGCTGGGTGTCCCTGCACAAGACGCTTCTGTCTCTGGGTCCTCATCTGTAAAGAGGGAATGACTCAGTATCCCCCAACTTGCAGGGCTGACGATGCATATAAAGCTTCTGAACCGACGCTTGGCATATAATAGATTTTCAAGAAGTAATAGCATGCTTGTTTTCCCGAACCACACTGTCTATGCCATCTGGGTATTTCGTCCCTTTCCTTCCCCATGACTGTTGTGTATATTACTCCTGGCTCTCCTGAAGCAGGCAGGTTTGTCATGAGCAGAGACAAGGTCGTAGTACACTTCCATGAAGCCACCCCTGCCCTAAAACCCAGGACAACACAGCACGTGGAGGAAGGGACCAACGGATACAACTTTAATAAATGAGTTATTTCAAGAGGTTTAAAGAATGGCTAATTAAAAAAATGCACAGCCCCAAGAGATCAGGGGTGAGCTAGAGAGCAGGCTTCTGCAGATGCTTTCACACTGATGAGAAAGGCAGTTAGAGAGCGGGAGCAAGTGGGATGAGGAGAGGACCAGCAAGACAGGAAAGAACTCCCCCTTGGAGGTGGTACTGTTCATTCTCACCATCCAAACACTGCAGAGAAACCTATGCTGATCACTGGATAGTCTGGGCCCAGCATGCTCCCCTGAAGACTGTCTCTGGAGGAGAGGAAGCTCCAAGCCTCAGAATTCCATTCCAAGTTTCAGGAGCACCAGTCAGTGACAGTACCAGCTGATGCATGGGGTGCTCGCTGCGTGCTTACCACGTGCCTGGGAGGATTCTAAGTGCTTACAACCATACGAGGTGAGTAGGACTGTTACGCCCTTCATTGCACAGATAAGGAAACTGAGTCTCGGGAGGATAAGGAACACACTCTAGTAACTGGTATAGTACAGCACAGTCTGCTTCCACAGTCCAAGCTCTTAACCACAACGCATTTTCACTGTCTTACTCTGATTTAGCTCCGCCATTTACCAGGTGAGAGATCTCAAGCAAGTCATCTAACCTCACTGTGCCTCATCTTTCAAGTGGGCCTCACATGGGTAACTTTGTGAGACTGTCATGAGGATTGAAGGCAAACATGCCATGACATATATTATAAAGTGGACTCCTGAAAAATCAGTTCCCTCCCACTTTTCCCATATCCCAATATAAGCGAGATTTTTAGCCAAACCCCTCGACCTCTTTTACTACTGGGAATGATCTATATGCCCTGCTGGATTTTCCTGCCTACTGCCTGTGCCTAAGCATGTGGACCTCATAAAAGCTTAGAAAAATGGCCTGGAGACAAGCAAGAAAGGAAAACAACTGCACACGGAGCTGAGTGGGGCAGTGCGGCAGAGATGGTCCAGACGGCCCCTGACGTGCAGATGAATACTGCATGAGCAGAGACTAGGCCAGCCAGGCCCTGCCAGGACACTCCACAACTGACAGCCTGTGACAGCACCTAGATCCATGTGCCGCACCAACAGGCCCAGATGACAGGCCTGGGAGGCTGCAGGCAGAGTCAGGAGCACCTGTGCCTCTGAGCCTGTATGTAAGTGCTGTAGTGGGACAAAGAGGGGCAGGTAGGTGAAAGTGACAGGCAGTCATTCCCACCAATGGTGGGATATCAGACTGCCTAAAATATTGTCTGTAGCAAGGTAACTTTTAAATTACTACAGAAGGAATTCTGTTGCAAAATTCCTTTACTGTGAAGAATTTAATTTCAAGCCAAGAAGTACAGATACACACTAGTTTATTTTGAAGATAAATCCACGTTTCCATACATCAAGTTTGCCTGAAGAGTAAGAGATACCTTTAAGCCATGAACCCTTCCCCCAGGCTGGTGGTCATGCACGGAGGGAACTTGTCATTAGCAGCACGTAAAGTGTCCTTCATGTTAGCCAGTCAGCTATATTAATATAGCAGGAAGCAGAGATCAGGTGTTTAACTCATTTCTAGAAGATATACGTAATTTCTATTTGAATGGACCTGATCAAATGGAACCAAAGGTCTTAGAAAATAAAAGTTAAGACCCAAGCAAAATGGTATCTCACTCATCATATCCAGTAGTAAGAAGTCCTATTAGGCCTTTTCCCACAATACATCAGCTTCCAAATACAGCACATGACAAAGAAATACTTCAGGAAGATGGAGGAACGGGGGGCTTGCTACCGTGCTGGCTGATGACATTATTACAAGGCTCCAACCAGCTCCAAGGTCATGATAGACACAGCACTGTGGTCCTAGGGTTAGAAAGGAGCCCTAGAAGCAGCATGGACAATCTAATGCCCAAAGCATGGATGAAGCGCCTCCATGCCCAGGACTGCTCCCATCCACCGCTGCTAGAGCACCCAGGAAACAGCACAGCCGGCAAAACGCTCCTCTGGGAAGGGCTGTCTGGTCTACTTGGGGCACCTACACCTCTCGATGAGTAGCTGGGCAAGGACAAGCACATTGAGAGCACTAGGTCCAAAGTGGTGAAGGGCCCAAGGGCAGCCTGCAGGCAAGGGAAATGGTCCCAGCCTTTCCTGCAGCCAAAGTGCAGGGCTGGTCCTCAGGAAGGAGTTGCAAAATGATCCTGTTTGCAAAACACAAACATTCCACAAACAGCAGCCACAGGGGGTAGGTAAATTCTAGAAATTCTCCATCTTATGTGCAAGAAATAAAACCAAATCAAGAATATTTTACTAGTTAGCATAAATTTGCTTAGCACTCTATGTCCAGGGCTTCCTGGCCAGTTAAATCCAGGTTACTGCACTTGCATGGCTGACAATGCATCTAACCTCTTACAAATATCAACCTCTTGCAGACACAGGCTGTCTTACCACGTGGCACTTACATACAACAACAGGTGCTCAATTAATGTGCTGAAAAAAGTCAGTGTGTAAAGGATCGCTAAAGTAGGAATCCCCTCTGCTCCCTGGCTCCCTGGGGGTGGTTGAGGCCCAGGGGCTTGTCTCCCCACCCTCTGCTAGGATATAGCATGGTGCTCCTACACCCTGAGGGCTGATTCAAGCTGCCACCTGTGAATTTTTTCCCTGCCTCATATTGTCTTTTTCTGCCCCACTTCTTCTCCTTTTGCTCCCTCAACATTTATCTCATGGGATTTGGAGTCATTAGCTATGCAGATTATCGGGTTAATGGCCCTTTACCTCACTGGAACAGTTTCCCTGCGTAAAACGCGGTGAAAGGACCCTACCTGAAGATTAGAAATGAAGTGTGCGCAGTCTGGCCACGGGAAGGCAAAGCGGTCACTGTTACAACTCTCTTATATAATTGTCCACACGCCCCACTGTCTAAAGGTGCTTAGAATACCAAAAGCAGAAAGCTTGTTTTTCCTACCCCTGCAAGGGTGGTTTTGAGAAAGCCTATCTATTTTGGAAAGAAACTGACCCAAGCCCATGTCACTAGTTAAAATATTTCCTTTTTCCTTTCTCTCAGGGAAATGGATGACTCTGACTAGTCATGGCCAAACTGGGTAAAAGGTTCTGTTCCGTAAGTTCACGTGCCAATTATACACAGTGATGAGGATTCCCAGGTGGCTCCTTCTCTTTCTTTAATTTTTTTTTTTAAATTTTACTTTAAGTTCCGGGATACATGTGCAGAACGTGCAGGTTTGTCACACAGGTATACATGTGCCATGGTGGTTTGCTGCACCTATCAACCTGTCATCTAAATTTGAAGGCCCACATGCATCAGGTATTTGTCCTAATGCTCTCCCTCCCTTGCCTTCCTCCACCTCCGGCCCAGCTCATTCTCTTAAAAGGAAGCCCAGACACCAGGAAGGTGAGATCTTCGACACAGAGAAAGAGAAATACGAGATTACAGAGCAGCGCAAGATTGATCAGAAAGCTGTGGATTCACAAATTCTACCAAAAATCAAAGCTGTTCCTCAGCTCCAGGGCTACCTGCGATCTGTTTTTGCCCTGACGAATGTAATTTATCCTCACAAATTGGTGTTCTAAATGTCTTAAGAACCTCATTAAATAGCTAACTACAAAAAAAAAAAAGAACCATCCATAAAGGACTTTAGCTGGGGCAATAATGGATCTGCTTGGGTTTCACAACTTGGGAACCAGAAGGAAGGGAAGGGCTTCCTCACCTTTTCCAGGAGCAGGGCTGCCCTCAGCACTCTCTGGATCCCAAGGCACAGCCCCGGGTCCCTGAACACACAGTGTCCTAAGTGCCCCCCTGGAAAGTCCCACTGCACCCACGCTCTCCTCCCAGTGCTTCAGAATTACCTCCTGACTGCACCCCCTGAGAAACAGGCCAGGAATATTTTAAGGAACACACCAATTCACCTTAATGCACCTCTCCTGGCATTTCAGAGATAACTCCAGAGTGAAGAGAGGGAAATATGGAGGAGGGGTCTGAAGACAGCAAGGGGTGACCCCCAGGATGGAGGTAACCCTGTGGAACACACCCAAGTCAGTTGCCCTCAACTGGTCTGCGAGAGCATGAGTCCAAAACCCAATGCCTTCATCTAAATTCTGACGCCACCATGTTTTTTAGCCTTCTGTGCCCCACTTCCTAGTGTGAAAAGCAGAGATCATAACAGCACCCAGCCTGTCCGCTGTGGTCAGGACTGAGCACATTAAGACACGTGGGCACTCAGGACAGAGCATGCCACGGCCAATGGTCTCTAAGCATCTCTGCTGCTTGCCATCGCTGCAGTGCTCATCAAGCGCCAGGTGCTGCTCTCCCACCCCGTCCCTGTCCCCTCACAGCCCAACAATTCTCAGCCACAACAAGGAGCTTTGTTGGTGGAGGAGGGAGGAATATGCTAGAACCTTTGTAAGCTGACATTCTGCGGGCTGGTGACAATCCATGCTAAAGGGTAGCTGCCATTCTCCCAGGGGCTGCAGGTGCCAGGAGTGAGCACTCTGCATCTTCCCCCCGACCAAGCTGCTCCTCCTCTCTTCCCAAGCTTCCAACACTGGCACCAGCCTCCCGGGACCCATGCCACCTCCAGATTTCAACTGGCAACCGAAAAGAGACAGGGGGCTGGGCACAGTGGTTCGTGCCCATAATCCCAGCACTTTAAGAGGTTAAGGCAGGAGGATCGCTTGAGCCCAGGAGTTCAAAACCAAACTGGGCAACACAGAGAGAGCTTGTCTCTACATAAAATTTAAAAATTAGTCAGGTGTGGTGGTGTAGGCCTGTAGTCCCAGCTACTCAGGAGGCTGAGGTTGGGGGATGGCCTGGGCCCGGGAGGTTAAGGCTGCAGTGAGCCAAGATCACACCACTCCAGCCAGGGCCACAGAGAAAGACCCTGTCTCCAAAAAAAAAAAAAAGAAGAAGAAGAAGCATGGGCGGGAGAGAGGAGAAGGCTGGCACCCACTAAGGTTTCATTTCACCTTTACATAGGAAAAGTCCATTAAAGCTACTGGTTAACCACATGGCAGTGCTGTTCATCCCTCTCCTGCCAGAGTTAACCAGACCGAATCTCCTGTCAGAGTTAACCAGACTGAATCCTTCAGCAGATAAACAATTCAACAGACACCTGCAGATGTGCCTAATGCAGGAAGACTCCTCTGCTAGATTCCCTCACACATAACACATGTGCACTCAGCTGGGCGCTAGAGAGGCACGGCCTAACAGAACACCAAAAAGATACTGTTGTCCTTGCCAAGGTACTCACTACTTAGCAGAAGCTCTTGCCTTTCCGCTTCCACTTTTCATCAAGGTATAAGCCAACAGTCTCACTTCTTCTCTCTTCTTTAATCTGATTTGTCTTCCCTTTCTTTTTTCTTTCAAGAGACAGGGTCTCACTGTCACCCAGGCTGGAATGTAGTGGTGTGATTATAGCTCACTGCAGCTTCGAACTCCTGGCCTCAAGTGATCCTCCCACCTCAGTCTTCTGAGCAGCTGGGACAATAGGTGTACACCACCATACCAGGCTAATTTTTTAAATTTTTGTAGAGATAGGGTCTCACTGTGTTGCACAGGCTGGTCTCAAACTCCTGGCCTCAAGCAATACTCCTACCTTAGCCTCTCAAAGTGCTGGGATTATAGACGTGAGCCATTGCACTCAGCCTTTTCTTTTAATTTTTTTTCTGAGACAGCAGGGTCTTGCTCTGGCACCAAGGCTGGAATGCAGTGGTAAATCTCCGTTCCCTGCAGCCTTGGCCTCCCAGGCTCAAATGACCCACCTACCTCATCCTCCTGAGTAGTTGGCACTACAGGTGTGCAACACCCACAGCCGGGTAATTTTTATATTTTTTTGTAGAGAAAGGGTTTCAACATGTTGGCCAGGTTGGTCTGGAACTCCTGACCTCAGGTGATCTGCCCACCTCAGCCTCTCAAAGTGCTGGGATTACAGGTGTGAGCCACCATACCTGGCATCTTTCTTTTTTAAAACTGTGGCAATCATCTCTCCTCTGTTGAACTCGTCAATGAGAAAAAGTCAACAGGCCAGGCGTGGTAGCTCACGCCTGTAATCCCAGTACTTTGAGAGGCAGAGGCAGGCAAACGGTTTGAGCCCAGGAGCTCGAGACCAGCCTGGGCAATGTCACAAAACCGCATTTCTACAAAAAATTTTTAAAATTAGCCAGGCTTGGTGGTACACGCCTGTAGTCCCAGCTACTCAGGCAGTCAAGGTTGCAGTGAACCATGATCGCACCACTGCACTCCAGCATAGGCGGCAGAGTGAACTGCTATCTCAATTTAAAAAAAAAATTGCAACCAACTGCAGGGTTTGGGGTGACAGTTTCCTGGCCATTCCTCCCAGTTTCTTGATAGTGGTGCCTTTATAGCTAGAGATGACTAAAGCCCACCCCCAAGAAAACAGCAAGTCATGTACTACTGAGGCTCTCCACCGGAGCAACCCAAGTGCTTGAGTGTCTGACACCACCCATCACCCCCCAACTCCATGGGATCAGAGTTGAATTCTGAAGAGTGGGACCAAAGATGACAGAGTGCATGGCTGGAGAGAAGGGGAACGCCACAGAGTTTAGGTAAATTTCTGAACCACATTCCTACCATGCTCACAATGTACTGCATTAAAGTACATTAGAAGCTAAAGACCAAAAAGGAATCAGATTTTCAACTCTGCCACCTAAAGTATAACCTGAGAGCCTTATTTACCGCACAGATTTTAGCACAATTGCCTCCAGTTTCACAATTTCACCAGCAGCTTAAGCAAAATGGCCTGGACACTAAAGATGGTCTCTGGGTATGAGTATCACTAATTTCCTCTGTCCACAAACCACTCTGATTCTCTTTGATTCTCTGATTCTCTCTGTCCCTAATCTCCCATCTAGTTTTTTGTTTGTTTGTTTTTGAGACAGAGTCTTGTTTTGTCACTAGGTTGGAGTGCTGGAGTGCAGTGGTGTGATCTTGGCTCACTGCAACCTCGGCCTCCTGAGTTCAGGCAATCCTCCCACCTCAGCCTCCAGAATAGCTGGGATCACATGTGCACACCACCATGCCCAGCTAATTTTCATACTTTTTGTAGAGATGGGGTTTAGCTATGTTGCCCAGGCTGCTCTCAAACTACTGGCCTCAAGCAATCTGCCCACCTCAACTTCCCGAAGTGTTGGGATTACAGGCATGAGCCACTGCGCCGGCCCATCTGGTCTTATTAAATACTTCATTCTCTGCAAATGCAGATGTTTTCTCAGCTCTGATTATTTTTTCTAAAGTAATGACCCTCCACCTGGCTAGACGAATGCTTCTAGCAAAGGAAAAGGCCAGGGTGTGAAAACTGTACTGCAATAGAACATAACATAAAGCTCCGTCCAACCCCCACCACCCATCAGACCTGGGGTGGTGGCAGCAGCAGGCGTCGGGGCTCTCAGACCTGCCCATTAGTCAACCCTAAGGCCCATTAGCACACGGGTTAGGAGAGGCACACACTCTGGAATCAGAAAGTCCAGGATTGAGCCCAGTCTTCTCAAGGCTTTGTCACTCACTATCACTCCATTGACCTAGGACCTCACAAAACCTTGTCATGTGCAAAATTGGGGATAATAAGTTCTACCTTGAACGTTGTTGTGAGGAATAAACGAGGTAATGTCTATGCAGCACCTAACACAGATTCCTGCAGATAAACACTCAATAAATGTTAACTATCATCCACTATCTAGTCATCAGAAAAGCACAATGATCTGCGATCTTTCAATCCTTCCGCTTCCAGAAAAAAGAAAGAAAAGAAAAAAAGAAAAAGATGTGTGGATTTTTCTCCCCCTAAAGGTACCAGTGAAGTGAAACTTAAGAAGGAAAACCTGGGCCGGGCGCAGTGGCTCATGCCTGTAATCTTAGCACTTTGGAAGGCCAAGGTGGGCGGATCACCTGAGGTCAGGAGTTCAAGACCAGCCTGACCAACATGGTGAAACCCTATCTCTACTAAAAATACAAAAAATTAGCTGGGTGTGGTGGCAGGCGCCTGTAGTCCCAGCTACTTGGGAGGCTGAGGCAGGAGAATCGCTTGAACCCGGGAGGCAGAGGTTGCAGTGAGCCGAGATCGCTCTACTGCACTCCAGCCTGGGCAACAGAGCAAGAGACTCTGTCTCAAAAAAAAAAAAAAAAAAGGAAGAAAAACCCAATTCAAATCCCACTTCAGGGACCAACTCATTTGCAACTTAAAACAAATCATGACACCTCCATTTCTTTGCCTATAAAATGGGAATAATAGACCCTACTAAATTTTGACGACTTCAGAGATGAGTAAGAATCAATTAGATAACAGGTCACGAAAAAGTTTTCATTTCCTCAAATAAAAAGCAACAAGTAGTAAATCCAGAGCATAATAATAATAATAATTATATATATATATATATATATACATATTTCTTTTATTTTTGAGATGAAGTCTCACTCTGTAGCTCAGGCTGGAGAGCAGTGGCATGATCTCAGCTCACTGCAACTTCCACCTCCCGATTCCCGGTTAAGCAGCTCTGCCTCAGCCTCCCCAGTAGCTGGGATTACAGGCACGCAACATCACGGCCAGCTAATTTTTGTATTTTTAGTAGAAACGGGGTTTCACTATGTATATGGCCAGGCTAGTCTTGAACTCCTGACCTCGTGATACGCCCGCCTCGGCTTCCAAAAGTGCTGGGATTATAGGCGTGAGCCACTGCGCCGGGCCCAGAGCATAATTATTATTAAAATGCCAGGTCCCATAATATCATGGAACAAAAATAAGTCAGTGATGACTCTTACTTTTTCTAGAACATTAGGTTTGATGGCCCTTTGGTCTGTTCACATGAAATCTGCTACAAGCTGGAGTAGGTAATGGCTGCTCCCAGCAGATCCCAGTTCAGAGGCCCGGCCCAGCAAAGCTAGCACTCTGCCAACGGTCAGGCTTCGACCATCCTGGGCCACTTCTCAGATGCCAATGCCAAGAGAAATTAGGTGATTCATCTGGTTCCACCTGGACATGTGAAACCAACGACAACCAAAATCCTCACCTGCAGGACTACTTGACAGACACAAGAAAGGGTCCACTTTGACCCTCTGCTCTTCTGTACTGAATGGTGCACCACTGTTCCAAGGCATGTGCCATCCTTCCTTTAAAGTGCAACACATGATCCAGGAGGAAGAGCTCAATTTTTCCTTATTTTTACTTCTAGGTCCAAGACGTGAGTTTCATTTTTAATCTACCACGGAAATGTCTGGAGAGCTGGAAGTTTGAGTGGGAGGAGGAATGGGGGGCACCTCATCTCCCTAATTTAAAAACAGGCATGCAACCAAAACTGCATCCAATTTCATCATCCCTGGGTCTCTCCAACCCAAGGAAGAGGGGAAAAATTACCTTGTTGAACATCTGCTATGTGCCAAGGACTGTGCTAAGTTCATCACATACATTATTTCCAAAGCCCATTTTCTCTTCCACAACTAGTAACACCATGGAATAACCATCACAGAACAGGATCATCCCAGGTCAGGGGGTGGGGGGAAGAATCACAATATGCAGTCCAGTTAAACACGTTTCAAATGTTAGCGTCGTAAACACAAATAAACAGCCTTGACTGAGGAACCAGGTCTAAGTTCCGAAACATCCTTTATAGGAGGAACACCCAAACCAAGTCTTTCCTATAACTATACAATTGGCTCATGCTATTGAATACACTATCAAAAAGACTTAAAACTTTTAAAACCTGGAGCACAAGAACTCACTACAGGACTCGAATAATCTGGGGCCGGGTTTCTGACCTGAGAAGTACATCTGGCAATCACATACGGAATGCAGGGCATCCCCTGAGAGGGATGCAGAGATGTGCTCACGGGAGAAGGCAACCACAGTGAACTGGCCTGTGTGCGGCCAGGGAACCAGAAGGCCAGGCTTTCCCGCAGGCGGCAGCGACTGTAGGAAGATGTCTTTCTCAGCTTAAAACCTAGTTCATCCTCATTCCTGGGGTACAACGACTGTCTATTGAGCAAAGTGTCAGATGGGGCCAAATACACATTGGTGGCCCGATATTCAAATGTCATCCTCTCCATGCACATCCCACTAAAAAGAAGCTTAGGGAAAAAACAAACAAACAAACAAAAGCTGCCCACCTGTCCACAGTTGACCTTCATTCCTCTGCATCAACCCGTTTCACATAAATCACAGTTAACATCTGCACTAAACACCATTAAAAGAACACAAATGTGGTTTGAACTCTTGGACATACTTTCTCTGCATTCGGAGTCAGGAAAATCAGCCAAGATATGGGGCTGGTTCCCGCCCCTTAACGGGATGCGGCACAGAGGCCTTGCCTGAGGGGCCTGCCAGACCCCTTCTTCCCCGCAAACCACGGAGCACGTGGGGTGGCGGCTCACCAGTGCCCCATGCCAGGCGGAGGCTCTGGCTGCAGCCGGCTTTCTGCTAGGCCAGGCAAGCCCGACTCCATGTAGGGCTCCTCAAGGTGGTTTTTAAGTTGGGAATTTCCAATGTGCCCCGGAGACCTCCAAGAGTGCGGTCCCCTCGGAAGGCAGCTAGCAAAGGGGTGTCACTGAGACCAGAGGCGCAGGCGGCTGCCATTGCCCGACCGCACCCACCGCCCCCACAAATAGGAAGGCGCGCCAGGGTCCTCTCAGCCACCTACCTGCCAGGGTCGCAGGAGCCCACCCCTGGCGTACGCCAGCGCCAGGCCGGGACAGCGGGACGCGGAGGCCCCGGGGACCGGGCCGCGGAGGAAGGACCCCAGGGAGCCTCGGCCCCGCGCCTGCGAACTCCGGTAAAGACAGAGACCTCCCCTGCCCCAAAAATCCCCCCATCCAGCGCCGGGCTAAGCACCCTCCCTCCGCCTCCCGCCTGACGCGGGCAGCGTCCCCTTGGTTCCCCGCGCCTGCTGCCCGGGAACTCGGGACCCGCCGGCGCAACTGGCCGCGCATCCTCCGGCGGG
>NW_012115622.1:467795-474882 GCF_000951035.1 Colobus angolensis palliatus | reverse complement strand
CGGGGCCCGAGACCCCGAGCTCGGGCGCGAGCACGATGCGGCTCCCCGGGGGCGGTTGGAGTCCCGAATCCCCGTCCTTACCTCTGCCTCATGCTGCGGTGTCCCTCAGCGCCGGCGTCACCGTGGTCGGCCAGTGCTGTCCTGTCCCGCAGCTCCGGTGTCCGGCGCGGTAAGCAGCAGCCGGAGCAGCGGCGCAGCCGGGGGATGGGCGGGCACATGGAAGGGCGGGGGTTGCGGCCCTCGGGCCGGACCACAGGACCCCAGCCTCGGGGGCGAGAGATCTCAGCGCACCTCGAAAACTGGCACGCGACCCCGTCCTCAGGGACCCCGTTGCTAACTGCACGCTAGCCTTGCCAGAATCTCACGGGATATGTGCAAAAGGAAAAGAAATAAGCTATCGCCACGCCCTTCGTCCTCTCCGTCCCCCCGCAGAGTCCATATGGTACATTCCTCAAAGCCCAACGGGAGACGGGAAAGAGGTGATTGGTTGGGAATCTTGGAAGGGGCGAGAAGCCACATGAAGTGGCCAATGGAGAAACCCGGTGGGCATATCAAAGCCTGCCAGCGGAGAGAAGAGAGGATGTATTTAAAGGGGACTTGTCGGCCGGGCGTGGTGGCTCACGCCTGTAATCCCAACACTTTGGGGAGCCTGCAGCGGGCGGATGACTTGAGGTCAAGAGTTCAAGACCAGACTGGCCAACGTGATGAAACCCTGTCTGTACTGAAAATACAAAAATTAGCCGGGCGTGGTTGCATGGGCCTGTAGTCCCAGCTACTCTGGAGGCTGAGGCAGGAGAATCACTTGAACCAGGGAGGCAGAGGTTGCAGTGAGCCGAGATGGTGCCACTGCACTCCAGCCTGGGCAACAGGGCAAGACTCCATCTAAAGAAATAAAAAATAATAATAAAGGAGACTTGTCTGTTGCTCTTAGCTGCCACAAAATGAAACTAGAATTTTCATTCTGACACTGTTCAGATGGGAAGCAAAGAGGTTAGGGGAAATTTCAGATTTTTGGAGGAGGGAGCTAAGAGAAAATATAGAGCAGAGGCCGGGTGTGGTGGCTTACGCCTGTAATCCCAGCACTCTGGGAGGCTGAGGCGGGTGGATCACAAGGTCAGGAGTTTGAGGCCAGCCTGACCAACATGGTAAAACCCCATCTCTACTAAAAATACAAAAATAACCAGGCATGGTGGCACGCGCCTGTAATCTCAGCTACTTAGGAGGCTGAGGCAGGAGAATCACTTGAACCCAGGAGGCAGAGGTTGAACTGAGCGCAGATCGTGCCATTGCACTCCAGCCTGGACAACAGAGCAAGACGCTGTCTAAAAAACTAAAAGAAAAAGAAAACATAGAGCGAATTGAACCAAATATATCTGTATGACCTTGAGCAGGTAAGTCCAACCCTCGGCCTCAGTTTCATCATCTGGTCCAGTAAGGATACTGGACTGCACTTGGTGTCTCACAGCCTTCACTCACTTCATGTGGGATCCTATCATCCTTTGCACAGGAATAGCAATACCTGCAAATATTCTTCAACTTTGGGCACAATCCACCATCTTAAAGAACTTTAGGCCTGGCGCGGTGGCTCATGCCTGTAATCCCAGCACTTTGGGAGGCCAAGGCAGGCAGATCACAACGTCAGGAGATCAAGACTATCCTGGCTAGCACGGTGAAACCCAGTCTCTACTAAAAATACAAAAACAAAATCAGCCAGGCGTGGTGGCAGGCGCCTGTAGTCCCAGGTACTCAGGTGGCTGAGGCAGGAGAATGGCGTGAACCCGGGAGGCAGAGCTTGCAGTGAGCCAAGAGCGTGCCACTGTTCTCCAGCCTGGGTGACGAGCGAGACTCCGTCTCAAAAAAAAAAAAGAACTTTAGTTGAAAGTGGATAGACCCTCTGACACCTACTTTCAGCAACAGTATCAACCCCACCTTTGGTAAAGGCGAAGCCAGTCTGCTTTCTGGGTCCCTCATCTCTTAGAGAAGAATATTCTTGTTATATGTGGAGCCCCCCCACCTCCAAGTAGTTCATAATTTCTACTTCTCCAAGAGGCATCCCTTTCTCTTACTTCTCCCTTCCTTCTCATAATCAAAGCTTCGATTAATAATTCATCCACCCAATGAGCTGTCCACAATTCCTGCCTTCAGCAACAAACCCCACTGCTCATCCCTCCCGAGAGCTGCAAAAGTGCTCGTCCCTAACTTAGTCTGTGACACGTCATTCAACCACACATGGCCAATTGTGCTTTCAAGCTCACTACAAGCCAAATTTCAGACTTTCTAACCATTCCTTGGGGCCTGCTCAGTTTTAGAGTTTTACACTGGCATGCTAGGCTTACAGTTTGGCTACCAAGCTTCAGCTCCACCTTTTTTATTTCAGAACTTTTCAACTTCCCACAACTTCCCAACAGCTGGTCACCCCACCCCCACTCAACCAGCTTCCAAATCATGTAAGGTGTCTGGGATGCCGTTTCTTTTTTTTTGGATGGAGTCTCACTCTGTTGCCCAGGCTGGAGTGCAGTGGCGCAGCTCGGCTCACTGCAAGCTCCACCTCCCAGGTTCACGCCATTTTCCTGCCTCAGCCTCCTGAGTAGCTGGGACTACAGGCGCCCACCACTACGCCTGGCTAATTTTTTCTATTGTTTTTAGTAGAGATAGGATTTCACCGTGTTAGCCAGGGTGGTCTCAATCTCCTGACCTCATGATCTGCCCACCTCAGCCTCCCAAAGTGCTGGGATTACAGGCATGAACCACTGTGCCTGGCCTTCCTTTTTTTTTTTTTGAGATGGAGCCTCACTCTGTTGCCAGTGTGAAGTGCAGTGGCGCGATCTCAGCTCACTGAAACCTCTGCCTCCCGGGTTCAAGTGATTGTCCTGCCTCAGCCTCCCGAGTAGCTGAGACTACAGACATCCACCACCACACCCAGCTAATTTTTGTATTTTAGTAGAGACAGGGTTTCACCATGTTGGCCAGGATGGTCTCGATCTCTTGACCTCATGATCTGCCCGCCTCAGCCTCCCAAAGTGCTGGGATTACAGGCATGAGTCACTGCGCCCGGCCCCTGGGAAACGCTTTCTAATAGCTCCAGATAACTAATCTTCTAACTGTAATCGAAAGAGTTCCAGAAAGTACATTCCTCCATGAAGCCTTCCAGATTGATTACCAGAAGCTGCTAGCTTACAGAACTCCCATTTCTACTCTGTGCCCTGCCATAACCCAACTGTCCATGCTCTCTGCCCCAGTATACATTTCTTGTTTTTTCTTTTTCTTTTGAGACTGAGTTTCGCTCTTCTTGCCCAGGCTGGAGTGCAATGGCATGATCTCGGCTCACCGCAACCTCCGCCTCCTGGGTTCAAGCGATTCTCTTGCCTCAGCCGCCTGAGTAGCTGGGATTACAGGCACGCGCCACCACGCCCACCTAATTTTGTATTTTTAATAGAGACGGGGTTTCTCCATGTTGGTCAGGCTGGTCTCGAACTCCCGACCTCAGGTAGATCTGCCCACCTCGGCCTCCCAAAGTGCTGAGATTATAGGCAGGAGCCACCACGCCCGGCCAATATACATTTCTTATTGACAACTTTCCCTGTCTCCCTGCTGGCTGCAGCAGCAGCAGCCACAGCTTACATAATAAGTGCTCACTATGTACTAGGTACTGTTGGGAAGGGCTTTGCCTGCATTATTTCATTTCACCCTCATATCAACTCTGCGATGTTCCATTATTATTCCCATTAGTACCGTTTTGCCCTCCTGAGGAAAACACGAGAGCTTAGTGAAACTGATCTGCCCGAGTGCACACAGAGGTCTGACATCTAGTGCCCCCCGCCATAACTCCACAACACAATACTGTCTTGAGTTTCTTGAGAATCTACTGCATGCCAGATGAAAGATAGTCTCATACATTTATTTATTTTATTTTATTTATTTATTTTTTTTGAGACAGTCACACTCTTGTCACCTAGGCTGGAGTACAGTGGCTCTATCTTGGCTCACTGCAACCTCTACCTCCTGAGTTCAAGCAATTCTCATGCCTCAGCCTCTCAAGTTGCTGAGATTACAGGCTCGCGCCACTACGCCTGGCTAATTTTTGTATTTTTAGTAGAGATGGGATTTCACTATCTTGGCCAGGCTGGTCTCGAACTCCTGACCTCAGGTGATCCACCTGCCTTGGCCTCCTAGAGTGCTGGGATTACAGGCGTGAGCCACTGCACCAGGCCTCATACATTTCTATTACGTTTACATTTATTTCTATACCTATCATATCATTTCAGTCTCGAAACAGTCACGTGAGGAAAGTTGGTAGGAGTCTATTCACAGATGAGGAAGGAAACTACAGCTCAGAGAGCATGACCGTTTGGCTAAGGTAGCAAGGCTGGTAAGGAACTGAGCCTGGCTTTCCACACTGCATTCTTTCCACTGCAATTCCTGCTCCCTGCATGAACACAACCTTTTTGCATGTAACAACCAGAGAAGGAGAAACAAATACAAAATAGCAAAACCGAAGCTGCGGGGTTTAGGGAGTGTGGTACAAGGAGTGCTTACAGGGGTCAGAAAACAAGCCAAAGAAGACTTTGGTGAAGGGGGAGAATCACTGTGGACTTCTTTATACTGGTTTGTTGTTTATATTCTGCCCGTGAGACTGTCTCGGACACATCTGGCAAATTCAATAGCAAAAGGCCACAAAACTGCCCCGTAGCACTGGAGTGCTGGTGGCTAGAATTAGCCCCGTGTCAATGAAGAAGGGACTTCTGTGTGCAATGCTGCTGCCGACCAGTTTGGGAAAGTTCTCAGCTGGCTGTTTAGCAAACTATCCTGCTCCACTGGCAGTTTTAACACTCCCCTGCAAATACAGGCTGGGCTCATTATTTCTTCTTTTTCAACTGTTGACATCCTCACAGGGTTGGAGAGCCTAGCAAAATTGTGTGGAAGCAGCGAACTTTTAATATTGATTACGCAGCCTGAACAAGGTAATTATGAGGCCAATACTTCTGAGTTGTTCTTTGCCAGGTCCAGCCATAGTCAATCAAGTTAATTCTCACTCCCATAGCGCTCTCTTTTCTCATCCCCAGAGAGCTCTAAAATGTCTGCTTATCTGAGTGCTTTCTTTATGCATTCAAACATTTATTGGGCACCCACTACAAGCAAAGAACTGGCAGGTTGTGTGGGTTATCCTGACGGATCGCACATGAAGTGTGTACTTAGTGCATGGGGTGATTACATGTCAGACCCCCTTCCGTAAGGAAGGAATCTGCCTGAGCCCCTCAGAGAGTGCAAGTGGATCCCATCCACAGCTAAATGTAGGTGCTCATGTTGGAAAGTCCGCCCCCCCTAGTAGGAGAAGGAGCACTGGGTTGAGAAATGGCCCTGAGTTGGGGAGATGGGCAGTGTCCTGGGGAGGTGGAGGGTGCCCAGAAATAACTGGACACATCACAAACAACAGGGAGAATCATCTAATTCAATCCACAATGGAGCCGGTAGAAGATTTGTGGAGTATGCTCTTATTTTCAATTTAAAAAATATTTTCTGGGCGGTGCACAGTGGCTCACACCTGGTAATCCCAGCACTTTGGGAGGCCAAGGCAGGCAGATCACTTGAGGTCAGGAGTTCAAGACCAGCCTGACCAACATGGAGAAAACCCATCTCTCCTAAAATTACAAAATTAGCCGGGCGTGGTGGCGCATGCCTGTAATCCCAGCTAGTTGGAAGGCTGAGGCAGGAGAATCGCTTGAATCCGGGAGGTGGTGGTTGCAGTGAGCCGAGATTGTGCAATTTCTCTCCAGCCTCAGCAACAAGAGTGAAACTCCATCTCAAAGAAAGAAAAAAAAATTCTGATTTCTTTTTTTTCTTTTCTTTTTTTTTGAGACAGAGTCTCGCTGCACCACCCAGGCTGGAGTGCAGTGACCAGCCTGACCAACATGGAGTTTGAGACCAGCCCGACCAACATGGAGAAATCCCATCTCTACTAAAATTACAAAATTAGCTGGGCATGGTGGCGCATGCCTGTAACCCCAGCTACTCAGGAGGCTGAGGCAGGAGAATTATTTGAACCCACTAAGCCAAGGTTGCAGTGAGCAGAGACCACGCCATTGCAGTCCAGCCTGGGCAAAAAGAGCGAAAATCCATCTCAAAAAAAAACATGGTCAATAGGAGCTCAGTCCCTCCCTAGCATTCCAAATAACACACCCGTGACTGCCACCAGTTCAGTTTATCATGACCCCCAAGAGTATTCTAAGCTTTAGGCAATCTCCAGGGAAATCCCAAGCCATGTATAACCTAACGGCTCCCAGGATGCCGGAACTGGCTCAAAAGCCCATCCCATCTATCCGTTGCCTAAGACAGTCAAGAAGGAAGAACAGAGTGGTTTAGAACAAATGTGATTCCTGGGCTGCATTCATCGTCGTGTGGACCTACTGAAGACTGAAGACATGAAAGGCTCGATGTTCTTGCCCCTCTTCTATACTAAGGGACTGGTTTGGAACCTACCCAGTGTTCTGGAGAAAAGCTAAGGAGATCCACGGATTGGGATGTCCTAGAGCTGGAAGACATCATCCTAGGTTCTGGGGTTTGTTTCTAGGCTAATATCTCATAGCGAGGTTTAAGAAAATTATATATCTTTTACTTTTAACTAATTCCAGACTGATTTGCATGTTTTCACCCTGCCAGGAAGAAGGAAATTAAGATTAGGTGTGACTCCACTCGTAGTCCCAGCATTTTGGGAGGCCAAGGTGGGAGGATCACGTGAGCTGAGGAGTTTGAGGCTGCACTGAGCACCACTACACTCCAGCCTGGGTGACACAGCAAGAGTCTGTCTCTACAAAAAAAGGAAATTAAAATGCAATTTGACAAAGTTGCAAATCTACTTCTGCATCAATTTCTCACAATACAATGTCTAAAAATTGGGTGGTTTTTCCCCTAACTGATTACCATATGTATGTTCAGCAGTAGCCAGAAATTCTTTTTTTTTTTCTTTTGAGACGGAGTCTTGCTCTGTCGCCCGGGCTGGAGTGCAGTGGCCGGATCTCAGCTCACTGAAAGCTCCGCCTCCCGGGCTCACGCCATTCTTCTGGCTCAGCCTCCCGAGTAGCTGGGACTA
>NW_012115622.1:461704-463604 GCF_000951035.1 Colobus angolensis palliatus | reverse complement strand
GGAGCTTGCAGTGAGCCGAGATCGCGCCACTGCACTCCAGCCTGGGCGACAGAGCGAGACTCCGTCTCAAAAAAAAACAAAAACAAAAACAAAAAAAAAACAGTAGGGTAGGCATAGTGGCTCACGCCTGTAACCCCAGAATTTTGGGAGGCCGAGGCAGGAGGATCAGTTGAAGCCAGGAGTTCGAGACCAGCCTGGACAACAAAGCAAGACCCTGTCTATAAAAAACACAAAACTTATCTGGGCCTGGTGGTGCACACCTGTAGTCCCAGATACTCAGGAGGCTGAGGCAGGAGGATCGCCTGAGCCCAGGAGGTGGAGGCTGCAGTGAGCTATGATGATGCCGCTGCTGCACTCTAGTCTGGGTAACAGAGTGGGACCCTGTCTTTAAAAATAAAAATAAAAAATAAAATTAAAACATTGGCTTCAAAATTACATGTGGTCAAATTCAGCCCAGTTGGGTTCTATCTGAATATGACTTATTTTACACAGCTCTGTTTTCAATTGTGAAAGAGAAAACGACAGAGGGAAAGGACTGAGGGAAGGGAAGGGAAGGGAAGGGGGGGAAGGGAGGGGAGGGAGGGAAGCGGGGAGAAAGCATACGATACTTCCCATTTAGGAAGTGGGATAGTGGTAGAAGATGCCCTGATAAAGCCTCAGAATGGAACTAATGAGCTTGAAACCGCCAGCATACACATCGGCATTTTCAGATTTCAGAGAAGACGCACCTGAGGGGAGGAGCCTCTCGTAGGGACGGGAAAGATGTCAAGCCTTCCTTTGTCCTGTGCACAGGACAGACTCCAAATCCTTCTCTTCGCTCGCATTTGAGATCATGTGAACTTCTGTTTGATTTAAGCGTCTGATTCTTTTTCTTTCATTCATCCCTTGGTGTCTATGATGGGCAAGGCACTTGTCTGGTTGCTGAGAGCTGTACCAAGGACAATTAGACATAGGGTCTGACCTTAAGGAGCTAACAATAGTGCAGGGAAAGTGAGACTTGGATAGAGAGAGTCTTTGTCAGGTGGAAAGTGCTGTCTCAGACTGAGAAGGCTTCTATCTAAGAGAGCAGGGAACGTTCCATGGAGGAGGGGGTATTTGAGAGGTCGCTCAAAAGAATGGTAGGATTTCATGGGAAGATGAAAAAGGTATTCTGAGAGGTGAGCTTCCTTTTTTCTTATCTCAACTCCCACTGACAGAAAAGGAGCAGAGTTCCTTCCACCTTGAGCCAGGGTTTTTCAGGCAAAGCACCTCACCGTCAGGAGGTGGAGGCTTGGAAGGTTAGAAAGAAGGAGAATTGAGATGGATAAATACTAACATGTTCACGGCCAGGTGAATAGAGGGATGGGTGAGGAGTTGGGTGTTTTGAAATTATCTTCTTTTTATTTGTACTTTTTCCTTTGGGAAGAGAATGGAGCATGGAACATACTCTAATATGGGGAAAAAATAAACACAGTTTTAAAACAGCAGCCCCCCTCCCCCGGCAACCAAAAGCAAAAAACAAGCAGGAAGAAAAGAAAAGCGATTGAGAAGAACATGCATATCTCTTTGAGACTGAATGTCTCCTCTGTGCTCTGGCAGCCTCAGCAATCACGGGCCTGCAGTGCTGCTTTTGGCCCTGCTTGGAAACCCCCATGTGAGCACCAGCAATTGCAGCTCGGCCTCCAGGGAGTGTATCACAGCACAGTCATTGATTTTCATAATCAATGCCGTCACTGACAAGTAGGCAGAGAGATAAATGCTCTAAAATCGTCTAGGCCCCTTGGGCCAGATGTTCCCGGCCTCATCAAGAAGAGAAGTTGGCCGGACACAGTGGCTCACGCCTGTAATCCCAGCACTTTGGGAGGCTGAGGCAGGCGGATCACCTGAGGTCAGGAGTTCGAGACCAGCCTGACCAACATGG
>NW_012115622.1:451353-453929 GCF_000951035.1 Colobus angolensis palliatus | reverse complement strand
CACAAAAAACTAGCCGGGCGAGGTGGCGGGCGCCTGTAGTCCCAGCTACTCGGGAGGCTGAGGCAGGAGAATGGCTAAACCCGGGAGGCGGAGCTTGCAGTGAGCTGAGATCCGGCAACTGCACTCCAGCCTGGGCGACAGAGCAAGACTCCGTCTCAAAAAAATAAATAAATAAATAAATAATTTTAAAAAAATTATAAAAAGAACTTACAGCAGGGTCTGGTGGCTCACACCTGTAATCTTAGCACTTTGAAAGGTCAAGATGGGTGGATCACCTGAGGTCAGGAGTTCAAGACCAGCCTGGGCAACAGGGCGAAACCCTGTCTCTACTAAAAATACAAAAATTAGCCGGGTATGGTGGCAGGAGCCTATAATCCCAGCTTCTCAGGAGGCTGAGGCAGAAGAATCACTTGAACCCGGGAGACAGAGGTTGCAGTGAGCAGAGATTATGCCACTGCATCAATCCTGGGCAACAGAGCAAGTCTCTGTCTCAAAAAAAATAAATAAATAAGCAGAGAAGTTACTTTTTATTTCCTGAAAAGCTTGACTTCCTGACAATGAAAGCCCTAAGGAGTGAGTGGCAGAAGACAGCTGGCAGTCATCGGTGGGGCAAAGGCAGAGGTACCACTGCTGACTCTACTGGGCCTCAGGCCTCAGCCCTCAGCCTTCATGGGGAGGGACCCTCTTTCAAACTTTTGGAGGGGTAAGGGAGGGCCAGGCAGAGCTGAGACCAAGATGATGGTGGTGGGCCGGGGGCCTGAAGTTCTGTCATCTAATTGGGCTTCTTCACCAGTGCATCGCCCGTAAGAGCCGTATTGATTCCCTCAGCTCCCAGGGCTGCCAGATAGGGCCGGGGTGGCCAGAGCCTCCCAGCCAGTCTCCTTCTGCAGGAGCACCTTGTCAGTTTACCTCAGATATTCGCTGCTCAAATACTATCTTCTGTGTGTATCACAACATGACACGCCTACAAAGAACGCTGAGCTAGGATTTCTCGATGCACTGTTACATGGTGATTTATTGGTCTGGAACTGCTGCCTCGCAGGAGGTCATGTGAAAACACCACCAGCAAAACCAAGCATTTATGGAGCCACTCCCTTATGCCAGGTCCTGGGCTGGGACGTCTGACTGCATCATCTCCACAGTGGATAACTGTGGCTTTTGCCTGCCTGGCATTCAGACCCCCTTGGTTGGTAACAGTGCCTACATCTTAGCTTCTATTGTGGAAACTACCTTTCCCCCACTGCATGCAGGCCCGGTGGGCATGGGAATGGAGGTACCTTGCTCTCCATCCATGAGGAAGGCAGCACATGGCCCAGTCTCATCCAGTCTGACCTCTCTTCCTGGAAGTTGAGTGTCAAGCAGAGAGCCACAGAACTGAAAACAACTGGAGCTGCTTCATGCAGTCAAGAATCCCCTGAAGAAGGAAGGCAGTTACCTCCCTGTTCTTGAGATCTCTTCAGCTGGCCTGGCTCTCATCCTTTTCAAAACCTGGCTGTTTGCTTTGCATTCAGTTATGTGAGCTAATTCATATCTTTCTAATAAATTTCTTCCATCCTTCTCCAAAGTTAGCCCTAGAGTATATTTCTGTTGTTTACAGTCAAAAAGCCCTGGAGGTATACTCACTCTCTCTCTCTCTTTTTTTTTTTAGACAGAATCCCACTTTGTCACCCAGGCTTGAGTGCAGTGGCATAATCTCGGCTCACTTCAACCTCTGCTGCCCAGGTTCAAGTGATTCTCCTGCCTCAGCCTCCTGAGTAGCTGAGATTACAGGCACCTGCCACTGCGCCTGGCTAATTTTTGTATTTTTAGTAGAGACGGGGTTTCACCGTGTTAGCCAGGATGTTCTCGATCTCCCGACCTCATGATCCGCCTGCCTCGGCCTCCCAAAGTGCTGGAATTATAGGCATGAGCCACCGCGCCCACCCAGCAGTAACCAGAAATTCTATGTAGTGAAAACAGACAAAACCAAGATGGGAATATGCAGAAGAAATCTCTAGTTACCAAGGCACTGCAAAATAAAGTCTACAATTGCACATCACAATCAACACCAAAACAGGGATTTCTAGAATCCTTCTGTAACTCATAGGAAGACTCCTTCCCTAAGCGAATTCGGGCTGAATTCTTGAAAGTCTCTGGGAAACACAGCAAATTTTATAAACAGGGTTTTTCTGGACTTATATTCTCATATGCACTACATCCAAGAAAAACTTATATATTTTATATATATAAATATATGTTAAAATACACATGCACATTCTGTAGGACTTGATTCTTTGAGCACAGACCTTAGAGCTCTATCCTCTGCACTAGACGGGAGTAAATGCTATACCTCTGCAGAACTAAAACAAGTAAACTTGCCCTTGTCATTGGTTCCTTTTGCAGTGAGGAGGGGAAGTCTTTCTAGTCCTGCCTTCCTCCACTGCTTAGACACGTTGCTGTTAAAGATAAAAACAGTAGGGTAAGGCCGGGTGCGGTGGCTCAAGCCTGTAATCCCAGCATTTTGGGAGGCCGAGATGGGCAGATCACGAGGTCAGGAGATCGAGACCATCCTGGCTAACACGGTGAAACCCCGTCTC
>NW_012115622.1:449224-451180 GCF_000951035.1 Colobus angolensis palliatus | reverse complement strand
GAACTCCTGACCTCATGATCTACCCGCCTCAGCCTCCCAAAGTGCTGGGATTACAGGCGTGAGCCACTGCGCCCAGCCAAGGTGTACTCTCTTAATTTTCTTAATAACCTCATTTTCTGTCATTACCCCTGTTTTAGTACAAGTAGCTGAGCTTCAGAGAAGTTAAAAGATGTACCCAACGTCACACAGCTAATGAGTGCCACAGTCAGAATCTGAACCCAAGTCTGTCTGATGTGGAATCATGACAAGAGCATGGGTTTTCTTGGGAGAGCAAAATGACTTCAAATCCCCACTTCCCGCATACAAATGCACAACGGGTGTAACAATGCCAAGGTCACAGAGCTGTTGAGGATGGATAGGTGATGCACAGGAAAGCACATAGCCTAGTGTATGTGCTTAGTAAACAGAAATACCGGTCCCTAAGAATGGAAATTATTTTATCTGCATAGTAAATTAAACAAAGCAATTGGCATTTTTAGTCCAAAGATTACTGCTTCTGAGTTGATCCAAATACAATCTCTCTGTCTTTCTCCCCCTCTATTTTTTTTTGTTTGTTTGTTTGGGATGGAGTCTCGCTCTGTCGCCCAGGCTGGACTGCAGTGGTGCGATTTTGGCTCACTGCAAGCTCCGCCTCCTGGGTTCACGCCATTTTCCGGCCTCAGCCTCCTGAGTAGCTGGGACTACAGGTGCCTGCCACCACACCCGGCTAATTTTTTGTATTTTTAGTAGAGACGTGGTTTCACTGTGTTAGCCAGGATGGCCTCCATCTCCTGACTTCGTGATCTGCCCGCCTCGGCCTCCCAAAGCGCTGGGATTACAGGCGTGAGCCACTACACCCAGCCTCCCCATCTATTTTTTTAAAAATAGAAACAAGGTCTTGCTATGTTGCCCAGGCTGGCATGCAGTGGTACAATAACAGCTCACTGTACCCTTGAACGCCTGGGCTCAAGCAATCTTCTCACCTCAGCCTCCCCAGCAGCCGGAACTATAGGTGTGTGCCACCACACCTAATTTTCAAATTTCTTGTAGAAATGGGGTCTTGCCATGTTGCCCAGGCTGGTATCAAATTCCTGGGCTCAAGCAATCCACTCACCTCAGCCTCCCAAAGTGCTGGGATTATAGGCATGAGTCATCATGCCTGGCCTCTCTCTCTCCCGCTCTTAGACACACACACACACACATACACACACACACACAGACATTTCTTGGTTTCCTGTCTGTGGAAGTCCTACCAGAAAATTCAGACACCCTTAGGAAAAAGAGCATAGGGTGCACATAATACAATCGAACTCTCCCATCCAACATGCCCTGAGAGAAGGAAGACAGTAAGAATTTTCATTCCTCTGAAGGATGATGAAAATGAGGCACTGAGACACCAAATGTTTATCTTGAGTTTATGTAGCAAACCAAAGGTCTAGGAGAACCCAGGAACTGTATATTAGGCCATTCGATCTGAAAATACCAGAGCCTGGAAGGAAGAGAACAGCTTTTCCAAGTTGTTGGGTTTGTTCCTGCTCTTACCGTCTTCCCCTTCCCTCTTTCCCACATCCAAAGAAAAAGTTCCATCACCTAAACATCCACATCAGGCACGCTCATTACATACCCTTCTTTCCCCTAGGACTTATGGCCTACTTAGAATATTCTTACAATTCTCTTAATGGGGGAAAAAGTCCCCAAAGATATGTTCCCTATGCTGCAAAAATTAAAGTCCTAAAAATAAACAGTTGAAGAGAAAGTGTTAGGCCAGGCGCAGTGGCTCACACCTGTAATCCCAGCACTGTGGGAGGCAGGCGGATCACGAGGTCAGGAGATCGAGATCATCCTGCCTAACACTGTAAAACCCCGTTTCTACTAAAAATACAAAAAATTAGTCGGGCGCAGTGGCGGGCACCTGTAGTCCCAGCTACTCGGGAGGCTGAGGCAGGAGGATGGTGTGAACCTGGGAGGCGGAGCTTG
>NW_012115622.1:445751-448939 GCF_000951035.1 Colobus angolensis palliatus | reverse complement strand
AACCCAGGAGGCGGAGCTTGCAGTGAGCTGAGATCCGGCCACTGCACTCCAGCCTGGGCGGTAGAGCGAGACTCCGTCTCAAAAAAAAAAAAAAAAAAGAGAAAGTGTTACTTGTACTAAGATTTCTGATGCTTTTTCGTAGATAAATTCAAGTTTTCCCAGGCCTGTGACTGTGAAAAGTACAACTAAAAGATGGCCTTGGCATTGATCAACAGTCAGTTGATATTCACAAGCTACCTGCCATAAACAAGGACTTCACCAAAGTTTAATGACAGCAAGAGTGAAAGAAAACCTACACAGCCTGGATTTATTCAACATAATTGTGACTCTTGGGATTCTTCTGGTTTCTGGGGCTAAGAAAAAACATTCTACATTGGAATAGATCATAATTTCTGGGATTTCTCTTTTCTTCTACATTCATTTCTTCCAATCTCAAAGGTTTTATTGGAGGCTTCTTTGTTATTGAAAAGGCAGTATAACAACAGCAAGATAATTTTGCAAATTTAAGATTTAAGACTAATTTTTTTGTTTTGAAATGGAGTCTCGCTCTGTCACCCAGGCTGGAGTGCAGTGGCGTGATCTTGGTTCAAGCGATTCTCCTGCCTCAGCCTCCCAAATAGCTGGGATTCCAGGTGACTGCCAGCACACTCGGCTCATTTTTGTATTTTTAGTAGAGACGGGGTTTCACCATGTTGGCCAAGCTGGTCTCGAACTCCTGACCTCAGGTGATCCGCCTGCCATGGCCTCCCACCACCCCCAACCCTAAGACTCATCCGTAATCCATCACTTCAGCACAGATATGGCACATGCATACAGATTATTACAGTTACGAACATGATGTGCTTGCTGGGCTCTATTCGCTATTGTTCCTTTTATCAGAAGTATTTTCCATGTTTCTTTCTACATGCCTCTTGATTTAGGCTTTGGTTGTAAATGCAAGATATTCCATTGTATCAATGTACCAACAAAATTTCAAACTGTCCCTGTAATATTAGACATTTCAGTGATTTCTACTTATTTCTATTATAGCCAACACAGTAGAGAGTATTTTTTATGCATCTGAAATTAAAAAAAATCTTTGTTAACTAACTTTATTGGGACAAATTTCTGGGTCTGGTAATTATATGGCTTTTCCTACACAGTAGTAGTAATTTCATGACTTTTCCCATATGTTATCATGTTGCATTCCCCACAAATGTTATCAGTTTATAATGCAATCCATAATAAATATGGAATTTTACTGCAACCTCAATAGCATTATGTTGTGGTTTTGAAAAATTATTAACCATTAGCAAGAAGCATAACAGTATAATGGTGTTGTAATTTGCACTTTTGATTGCTTGAATCAACAGTGAACACATATCAATGTATTGTTCATTGCATTGCCTCATGTAGATGAATTTCTTTTTATAAACTGTGAATTTATCCCTGGGGAGTTCTTTTTGGCTTCCAATCAGGTTTATTCAGGTATAATTCACATATCAAAAAGTTATTCTTTTTCGTGTGCAGTTCTATGGCTTTTAACAACTATAGACAGGTCACCGAATGGTTCTATGATCCTGAAAAGTCTCCTGCTGGGCCTTTGTAGTCACATTCTCCCTCCAAACAGCCCTTGGCAATCACTCTTCTATTTTCTTTCCCTATAGTTTCAACTTTTCCAGAGTGTTATATAAATGGAATCATATAGTAGACAGTTATGCATAGAATTGTAATGCTTTAAAATTCTTTAAAATGTTTCTTTTCTTTCTGCAGTATTCAAAATGCTTTATTAAATATGTGGTTCAACATCAAAAGAGCAGTATGTAGTGGGGGAAACAGAAATTGTAACTAGTTTACCACTAACTCTCTTGTACCACCACACTCAGGAAAAAAGCCTTCGAGAACCCGGCCTTCCAAAGGCCCAAGTCAATCCTCCAGTCTCTGCCTCTCCCTTGTCCATGCTCCCATGCCTCTTCTCCTTTTCTGAAATAAATTATTGGTTTAACAGAGGTTAACTTTTTTTTTTCTTTGAGACGGAGTCTTGCTCTCCTTGCCTAGGCTGGCGTGCAATGGTGCAATCTCAGCTCACTGCAACCTCTACCTCCGGGGTTCAAGTGATTCTCCTGCCTTAGCCTACCGAGTAGCTGGGATTACAGGCACCCACCACCATGCCTGGCTAATTTTTTGTATTTTTTTAGTTCACCATGTTGGCCAGGCTGGTCTCGAACTCATGACCTTGTGATCCACCTGCCTCTGCCCCCCAAAAGTGCTGGGATTACAGGCGTGAGCCACCGTGCCCGGCCTAACAGAGGTTAACTTTTAATTTGTAATATATAATGCAAATATTTCCCCCACTTTGTTCCTTTTTCATTTGATAGAATTTTTTTTTTTTTCTTGAAACAGAGTGTCACTCTGTCACCCAGGCTGGAGCACAGTGGTGCGATGTCGGCTCACTGCAACCACCACCTCCCAGGTTCAAGCAATTCTCCTGCTTCAGCCTCCCGAGCAGCTGGGATTTCAGGCACCTGCCACCACACCCAGCTAATTTTTTGTATTTTTAATAGAGACGGGGTTTCACCATGTTGGCCAGGCTAGTCTTGAACTCCTGACCTCGTGATCCACCTGCCTTGTCTGGCCTCCCAAAGTGCTGAGATTACAAGCGTGAACCACTGTGTCCAGCCGATAGAAATTTTAAATTTAAATGAACACAGTTTTTTCCCCATGGATTCTTCTAACTTGAAAATTATCCATAGATCTAAAATATATTGAATTCTATTTTTTTGCCAGCTCTTGAAGAATTCGACCTTTTAATACTTCATTTTGATTCAACTCCAGTTTCTGTCAGTATTTGCTTAAGGTAACGACTTAAAAAGTTTCTTCACCATGATTCATAACAAGAAATATATTTTGCATCACAATTCAGTGCACACACACAAAAATACATATACAGGCTGGGTGCAGTGGCTCACGCCTGTAATCTCAGCACTTGGGGAGGCCAAGGCAGGTGGATCACCCCAGCTCAGGAGTTTGAGACCAGCCTGGCCAACATGGTAACCCCATCTCTACTAAAAATACAAAAATTAGCAGGGCATGGTGGTGGGCGCCTGTAGTCTCAGCTACTTGGGAGGCTAAGGCATGAGAATCACTTGAACCTGGGAGGCAGAGGTTGTAGTGAGTCGAGATTACACCACTGCACTCCAGCCTGGGCG
>NW_012115622.1:440514-445416 GCF_000951035.1 Colobus angolensis palliatus | reverse complement strand
ATGCACTCTGGTATTTTCTATTCTTTCTTTTTAAAATGGCCCACCTGGCCAGACACAGTGGCTCACGCCTATAACACCAGCACTTTGGGAAGCAGAGGAGGGTGGATCACTCGAGCCCAGGAGTTGGAGACCAGCCTGGGCAACATGGCGAAACCCTGTCTCTACAAAAAATACAAAAATTAGCTGGGCATGGTGATGCATGCCTGTAGTCCCAGCTACTCAGGAGGATGAGGTGGGAGCATCGCTTGAGTTGGGAGTTCAAGGCTGCAGTGAGCTGAGATCACGACACTACTGCACTCCAGCTTGGGCGACAGAGGGAGATCCTGTCTCAAAAAAAAAAAAGGACCCACCCCAGATGAATATTCCGTTTTTCCTCAGACAAACTCCATAGACATTAATGGTTGTATTATTGTGTATTCTGTCACATCAATGAAAAGTTCTGAAGTGATTACAGTTATCCATGGCAAATCGTTGGCACTCCAGCCTGGATGACAGAACAAGAGTCTGTCTCAAAAATTAAAAAAAGAAAAAAAGGTGATCAGGAAAGCTTTGGCAGCTTTTTTGGAATTTTCTGCTGGAGAAAATGAGACTGCTGCTGATGTTTTTAAGAGGACAATTTTGGAGGCAGATAGAATTGACAGGGCAGCTTCCCAAGGAAAATCTTCATGCTCAGTGATATGATTCTACTGCAAAACCTGAGGACACTGGGAAAATATTCCACCTGAAGAAACAAACTCCTGTTATCCTTTCAGATAAACTACGCTTCTTTTTCCTTCCCTTAACCTGAAAGATACATTTTGGGTCAGAGATCCTCTCCCTTCAGATTATGTTAAACTCTGACGTCCAAACAAGTGTACTTCCATTTTCAATTTTTAAGCAATCATATTTTCAATTTATATATGGTATTTCTTAATATTATGACCAAGAGTTTTATCAGCATTAATTTTTCAGTGTAGTTTGTTGTTTAAAATAACGTAATCATCAAAATGACATATATTGTCACACTACTATTAACCAGGCTTCAATATATCAGTGTTTATTTTATTGTGTTAAATGTATACTTTTAAATAAAACAGTATAAACCTTTAAAATGTACCAAATAAATAAATAAATAAATAGGCTGGGTGCGGTGGCTCACACGCGTAATCCCAGCACTTTGGGAGGCTGAGGCGGGCGGATCACTTGAGGCAGGAGTTCGACACCAGCCTGGCAAACATGGTAACCCCATCTCTACTAAAAATACAAAAATTAGCTGGGTGTGGTGGTGGGCACCTGTGGTCCCAGCTACTTGGGAGGCATAATAACCACTTGAACCTGGGAAGCGGAGGCTGCAGTGAGCCGAGATCTGGTCTCTGAACTCCAGCCTGGGAGACAGGGTGAGACTCTGTCTCAAATAAATAAAATAAATACATTAAATAAGATAAGATGGCCCACCAAGTTGATTTCATGACTCACTGATGAGTCACAATCCACAGTTTGAAAAAGTGTGAAAAGGGAATTTATTAAAGCCACACAATGTCTCCAGTAGTCCCACTCTGAGTTTAGGCAGCGCCCTACAGATGAACTGATTTACATGGGTTAAGCTGGATCAACTGGACTTTTTCCCCCAGTGGCCTGTGCAGTAAATTGCCCTTTTCAGAGAATAGACATTGGTGGTCGTGGCAGGGAGGGGTAATAGAAATGAGACATGGTTTTGCTATTCCTGGATTAGCCATCTACCGGGCTGGCAGCCCTCACATGGCTGGCCTGCCCTGTCTCGTGAGATGGATCAGCCCTGAGGTGACCTGTCAGGAAAGGACATTTGGGCTGGAAGTAGCAGAAGCCTCTGTGAGCCATCCTTCACGCAGAATTAATCAGGGGCAGCTCCGGCTCAGTGAAAGATTGAAGCATGCCCATCGCCCAGCTCAGCCAGGTGAGTACTAGGGAAACCTGTGGGAGGCCCAGGTGAAATGAAGGCATTGTCTCAGGAGGTCAGATTGACTCCAGGAAGGAACAAAATGATGTGTGCATGGCTATGCACAGACTAGAAAAGCAAAGACTAAAGGAAAGGATGGAAGTTGTTCTAACTGTTTGGGGTTGCTTGGAGGGAGTGGGGCATGGGAGAGGGTGGAAGTGTAGTCAATGTGAGGGAACGCAGAGAGGAGCATGCAGAGACAAGCAATCTGGTAGGCCGCGTGGGAGACTGTGGCCATTCTACGGTAGGGAGACCCTTCCGGGCCACTCCCTCAGTGGCCCTGGCACATCAAGCTTTGTTGTCCACATCGGGTGGGTTGTATGTGCTTTAAACAACATCTTAATCCTCTTGCCTATTGTTGAGTGTATGATTGAGCCATGCCCGAGGGTTTCAGAAGATATGGTACCATCATTTATACCTATCTTCCAGGAGATCTTAACCCTTTCTCTACTTAACCAAAATGAAAGCGAGGGCATTGGGAAGCTGTGCCTGGTGAAGCTCTGACACTGGGTGGGTAGATCACATTTTCTAGTGTATGTAAAATTTTAACATTTCAGGCCCCGGGTTTTAAGGCCTACCTAAATTCTTTGAGCCCCTTAGTTGTGGTGAACTCGCTGTGTAGTGTAGTATCTGCGTCCGCCTGCCTTGGTGTTTACGAGCATTCACGGTAACTTTAGAAGGCAAGGGTTAGAGGAAACTTTTTGCCCCCGACCCCCAGTCTGCAACAGTACGTGTGGGGAAGATCTTACCCTGGGGCTCCAATTTTCAGGGAGAGGAAATGTCTAGGATTTCCCATATAGGCTTAGGAGGAACTCGCCATTTGGAAGGATTTTAGGCCTGAGAAGAATAACACTTTATAATTTCTAGGTGATCTTATTTGTTGCCCCTTCTTTCTCTAGAGTGACTACTGCTGCATTCCTAACCCCTCTTTTTTTTTTTTTTCCTTTGGAGACAGAGTCTTACTCTACCACCCAGGCTGGAGTGCAGTGGTGTGATCTTGGCTCACTGCAACCTCCACCTCCCTGGCTCAAGCTATTCTCATGCCTCAGCCTCCCAAGTAGCTGGGACTACAGGCATGCGCCACCACACCTGGCTAATTTTTGTATTTTTAGTAGAGACTGAGTTTCACTGTGTTGGCCAGGCTGGTCTCCAACTCCTGGCCCCAAGTAATCTGCCTACCTCAGGCTCCCAAAGTGCTGGGATTACCGCGCCCGGCCCCCTCTTCTGACTTCTAAGTATCCATTCTCCTTGTAGTGGGCGGATGGTGGGGGGACATATACATGTGACTCTGGTTAGTACCTAGGCAGCCATGAAGTCCACAAAGGTACAGGGGGCCACAGCTTTCACGCTACAGACTTGCAAAGATATGCATCTGCTTTCCCTTGCCCTGAAATATAGATCAGAACACTTCATTTAGTGAAGGGACTTATTCTGAGAGTGATGATCCCTCCCTCGTTTGAGACATTGCCTTCATCCTGAGCTTCTTGGAGCAGCCCAAGGCCCTGCCAGCTCTCTTTGCCTGCAGCTTGTAGGCATTTATGACAGTTGCATACCCTGCCCTCCAACAGCAGCCTGAGAGACTAAACTATTACCAAATTAACCTGGAAAAATGTCACCCTGATTGATTAGAATGGTGGGTGGCCACCTTAGCTCATTAGAAACACCTGGGAAATTAAAAAAAAATCCAATATGCACTCCAAATTTTCCCCCCACCACTCCTCCCCACAAAAAGAAAACTTAAAAAATCTCAGTGTTTGGGCCATATCCCAGACCAATTAAGTCAGAATCCCCGGGGATGGGACCCAGGTAGCAGGATTTTTAAAAATCTCCGCAGCAGCCAGGTCGGAGAGCTAATGAATAGCACCACTGGGTCCAGCGTTTCAGCCTACAGCTTGTCTTGGTTTCACCCTTTTTTCATTTCTTTACAACAATGAAAATTCTAAACAGTTGATCACAGTGCCAGACCAATAAGAAAGCATTTTAGGGAGGAGAGAGGAGGGAAGGGGTTGGCAGGCACGGAGAGGACTTCACACACAGAAAGCATTTGCCATGGAGTCATAACCATTTGATTCTAAGACACATGCCGCCTCCAGAAGTCATGCGGCCCCTCCTTCTGCTTCCAATAGGGAATGAACTTGGCGGTCCTTTTGTTGCATACGCCCGGGAGCTGCGCCGGCGCAGCGCGCCCTGCAGCCTGGGAGCGCAAGCGGGTGCGCCACTGGTCCTGGCTCACCACCGCGCGCCGCGGACTGGCGCAGGGCACCTCTCCCGGAGGGAAACCGGCGTCCCCCGCGCGAAGCAGCCGTTGCTCCTAATGAGTTCATGGGCTCACCGTGCTGAGCTCGCCCGAGCGGACCCGGCTTCGCCAGGGGCCTGCTGGGTGTCCTGACACACCTGGCCTACCTCGGCGGTGCCTGGGGACGCCCTCCCTTTGCCTGCGGGATAGGAGCACAATGAAAATGGGGCGGACGTGGCTGGGAGACAGCTCTGCTCTCCGGCAGGCTCTGGGGAGTGTGTGGTACGTGGTATCCGCACTGGTGGGTGTCGTGCCGTGATCGAGACACGGAGACAGGGTGTCGTTCCCACTAGGGGAGAGAGGACAGCATTTAGAGGGAAACGAAATAGATCCGAGAAACCCAAAGATGTCACAAAGGAAACGCTTCCCCGTCATAAGCAATCTAAATAAGTGATTCTTAAAGGCATCCATCAAAACACATAACCTTGTCATTTAGATTCGCCCGCCCACAGGGGGACTGGAGGGTACTCACCGACTAGGGCTTCACAATCGCATCACCGCCAGCGGTGGGCGCCTGCCTCGGCAGTGGCAGAGTGGGTGCCCGCAGGACACAGGTGCCGCCGTGGCTCCTCGCACAACCCCTGCAGCTGCGATCCCGCCCAGTTAGCCTCGGGGGCTGCACAGCCCAGCCCGCTCGCCCAGGGCCCGGGGG
>NW_012115622.1:435342-440458 GCF_000951035.1 Colobus angolensis palliatus | reverse complement strand
CTAGCTGGGCGGGCTGCTGCTCCGCGTGAGCGCCATGGCAACGCGAGCTGGCGCCCCCAAGAGGCCGCAGAGCTGCGGCGTGGGACGCTCGGGTGAGGCTCAAGCCAGTATCAAAAGCAAACCACTTCTCCTCCTCCCCATGTTTTCATTTTCTCCCCCTCTCCGACCCCTTCTCTCGACACACGTTGCTAGCACCTCTAAGGGTGGAAATTCCAGCACTCTCCAGAGGTCACTTCCCCAGCGAATCCTGCTAACTACACAGCCAGTGTTCGCTGGGCTCACAATCGAACACATACCTCCTTGCAGTGGCTTCGGCACCCAGGTCTCCGGAAGCCAGAGAAGGAACTAAGTGTTGGATACTGAGCAAGTCGCGTAACCTCTGAAGAGTCGTGAAATTTCAACGGTATAAAGGATACGACGTGGTCTTACCGATTGAAAAAATGCTATAAAATGAAGTTCTTACTATTACTATGATGCTGACCCTGGAGATCAGGGCAGAGCTACAGTTGCAAGCGCTCCAATGATCAGATCGCGCACCCGCTCCCCACCGGAGAAAACCTCTTGCTGCTGGAGCCTGGGCAGCCTCTTCCACACTTCCAGCCAGCCCCGGCATTGCCACAGCCGGTGGAGCTGGACAGAAATCTACCAGGCACTAAAATAAGTTAGATGGAAGACGGGATGGATTTGACTACATTCCTATCAGCATCTGCTCATTATAATTGCAACATTATAATCAGAGCAGAAAGAAACCCAGAGATTATTTTGTCTTCAAGGATCATTGACCTCAGTATATCTCCATCTGAAGCTGTGTTGTCCAAAGCAGATTGACTCCAGCCGGAGGGCTCAGAAGAGGGCCGACTTTGGGCTGGTGACTCCTTGGGAGGGACTCTTGCTGGTCCCAGGTGGTATTTCCTTCGCCGTGTTCCTCATTCGTGTTCCCCTCATGTCCATCATGTGAGGACGGGAACTGACAGAGCCAGGGTGCTGGCTCAGACGCAATCTCTGCTCATCCTCTGGAGCCCCACTTCATCACCCAGCCACTGTGTCCACTAATGTCTCCCCGCCTACAAACCTGCAGGTGTTCTGCCCCAGTACTAGAATAAGGGAACACATTTTTACTGAGCTCTGACAATGTGCCTGGGCTTTTCAGGAGCTATTTCATTTAATTTTTAATGTAAAACATTGTTTTACATATTAAGAACCTAAAAGCACAGAGAGTAAGTGACTTGCTTGTGTAAGGTTATACAGCTAGGTAAGTGGGAAAGCTGCAATTCCCAGTTTTGTTTGATGGCACAGCTGAAGATGCAAGGCCATCTGGGCATGGCCTGGGTGGATATTAGGGAAAAATGTCCTAGAAGGTCCAGAATCTCTAATAATTTCTCTTACCTCTCATTTTATTTTATTTTTGACCCTGGAGATTTTTTTTTTTTTTTTGAGTTGGGGGTCTTGCTCTATTGCCCAGGCTGGAGTGCACTGGTGCAATTTCAGCTCACTGCAACCTCTGCCTCCCAAGTTCAAGCGATTCTCCTGCCTCAGCCTCCTGCGTAGCTGGGACTACAGGCATGCACCACCATGCCCAGCTAATTTTTGTGGAGATAGGGTTTTGCCACATGGCCCAGGCTGGTCTCAAATTCCTGAGCTCAAGCAATCTGCCCTCATCAGCCTCCCAAAGTGCTGGGATAGCAGGCATGAGCCACTGCACTCCGCCAAAACATTTACTTTAGAAAAACTGAAAAATATAGAAACATAAAGGAATAAAAGCATCCATAATCTTATCACCTAGAGAAAGCCATGAGTAATATTCATATTTCTTTCTAGTCTTTTTTCTAGCTTTCTAGCTTTAAACTAAGTTGAGATAAAACCATACACACATACACACAAACACACACACACAATTGCATCCTGCTTTTTGTTAAAAATAACTTTGTGGGAAATTCCTCCTCCTTAAGGACTTTTAAAAAACATTAGTTTAAATGTCATACAATATTTTTATCATATGAATATCTAATAATTTCCCTTTTATTGAATATTTCCAATTTTTATTGATTGTAAATATTGCAATAAAATTTTTTCTTCATAAATCTTGCCCATGTGTGTGAATAATTTCCTTCCAGTTGAGTCCCAGAAGTGGAATATTTGGTCCAAGGGTAATAACATTTTAAAGATTTTCCAATCCTCTCCAATGGGGATTTTCAACTCACTGAGCCCCACTCCCCACAGGGCCTGCACGGTCCCACTCCACTGCCCTCCACACATCTGTTGTGCCCTCACCTGGCATATGACATTTAAATTATTTAGCTCACAAACCCTTTGGGAAACTAGGGTTAGTTCTTTGTAGCTTTTTGGTTGATTATTTTGATTTACTCAGAAAAACACAGTAACTCCTTTACTATTTTAAAATCCCCTATAAGTAAGAATAGGGAGAGAAAATAAGAGAAAGGATGAGCTTTCCAAGGCCCTGGGTTAAGCTAGGGATGCTGGAGCTTGGAGTTCACTTCATACTGACCCTTCTGATGGCCTCAGTCCCAGCCCTGCTATAGAAAAGTTGCCCTGTCCCTCCGATCCTCACGTTTTTATCTGCTGATGGGCTTACTGCTGATGGGATGATTGGTAAATTTAAAAACGTTGTCAGAGAGGGTTGGGCTCGGATGGGTGAAGCGGGGGAGACCCCTCAGGAAAAGCAACTAGAGTAATAGACTGGTCAAAGGTCGGCAATAAGGCTGTGTGATCTCATCCTCCAAGATGAAATGAGGCCTAATGCTGCTGTCTTCTTCCTTGAGAGAAGACAGCAAAGAGGGGAGGGCTCAGGGCGGAAGATGGGGGCGGGGGGCGCAACGTCAGCTCTAGAATCCCTTTTTGTTTGTTTGTTTTGAGACAGACTATTTTAAAATAGTCAAAAGAGCTAGATTCCCTCCCATCACACTTAACTTTCTCAGTGGAGAAAAAAGCAAATGCTGAAGAAGTTTAAAGAGATTCCAGGCCAGGCGCAGTGGCTCACACCTATAATCCCAGCACTTTGGGAGACCGAGGCGGGCAGATCACGAGGTCAAGAGATCAAGACCATTCTAGCCAACACGGTGAAACTCCGTCTCTACTAAAAATACAAAAATTAGCCAGGTGTGGTGGTGAGTGCCTGTAGTCCCAGCTCCCCAGGAGGCTGAGGCAGGAGAACTGCTTGAACCTGGGAGGCTGAGGCTGCAGTGAGCTATCACACCACTGCGCCCCAGCCTGGGCGACACAGCGAGACTCTGTCTTAAAAAAAAAAAAAAAAAAAAAGACTAATATTTCATCATCAAGTAGTTTTAGATAATGTACTGAATTTAGGAACGAATGTATTGCAATTAAATTGACAAAATACCTGTAAATTTTGCAGCTCTTCTCCCCCGCAGACTAGCACTATGCAAAAATTGAATGTTTAATTATGAATGAAGGTATATACCATGTTGTTCTCAGAGTTTAATTACCTGAAGACAATGCCTGAGGTTTAAAGTTGAAATACATATATTTGAACACAGAACATTTATTTGACCACTTTATGCCATGAGTGAAAGGGGTCAGTCCATGCTCTTTTCCCCTTCCCTGTCTTTTACCAGCTGGCCATTTTATTTGCATAAGGTATACTGAAATTCCTGGGGACCTACGAGGTCATTCTCTGCTCGCTTGCTTTCCTCAGATGAGGAAACTGAGCTTTACAGAGGTTAACTGACTAGTTCAAGGTCACTCTGCATCTCATTAGTAATCTTGAAGTCTGAAAACAGGCTGCCTACATTTGCAAGTGACAGGATAGACAGCTAATCAAAAATAGATGAAAATTTAGTTATAATCTATAGTTGATAGGATAAACATTAAGAATGAGCCTGTAATCCCAGCTACTCCGGAGGCTGAGGCAGAAAGATCCCTTAAGATTAGGAGTTTGATCAGCCTGAGCGACATAGTGAGAACCTGTTACTTTTTTTTTTTTTTTTTTCTAAGGGTCAGGGTCTCATTCTGTCATCCAGGCTGGAGTGGAGTGCAGTGGTGCAATTATAGCTCTGCAGCCTTGAACTCCTAGCTCAAAGGATCCTCTCATCTCACCCTCCTGAGTAGCTAGGATTACAGGTGTGCACTAGGACTCCCAGCTTGAGACCCTGTCTCTATGAAAAAATATTAGAAATTAGCCAGGTGTGGCGGTGCACAAGAGTGGATCCCTTAAGCCTAGGAGTTTGAGGCTACATTGAGCTATGACTGCATCACTGCACTCTAGCCTGGGCAATGGAGTGAGAGCCTATCTCTAAAAGGAAAGAAAGGTCTTCCTGGACTTTTTGCTAGACTAAAACCAATAAGTTCAGATTTAGCATGAATAAATATAATGGCTTGCACTTTTGGTTGAAAATATCTATTGCAAAGTAGAGGCCTGACTTGTGCATGTGAAACAGAAGATAGGGGAGTTAAGTCAACCAACAGGTTCAGTAAGAGCCCCACATGGGAAGCGGCTGGTGAAAGAGCTAATGCAACCTCAGAGCTCTATCAGTAGACAGAGAGTAACCTACTCTCTGTCAGATGTTTCAGGGAGCAACTGGCCCAGGAATCTTGGTGCTGTCCAGGTCTTATTGGTACCACTCTGTAGCACAAGGTTCCAAGAGGGACCTTGATAAACTAGAGTTCATCCACCAGAGGAGGAGGCTGCAGGCCTTGGGCACTGCTCAGCAGGATGAGGGGCCACTGCAGTTGAGCATGTCTAGCCTGGAGTCTTCTGAAGGACATGATTACTGACTTTATGTATGGGAATGGCTACCAATGAGGAATAGGTATGAGGCTTGTTCTATGTCACTCCGCAGGGCAGAAGGAGGATCATTAGGGACGAGGATGAATGGGAGATGGATTTCTGTTCAAAAAATTTTCCAACATTGCTGACTCACCACAGAATGGTCTGGAAGTGTTCTCAGGGAAATGCTGGGATCCAAGCATCTGAGAGCTTATAGGAGGATACTTACTTTGGGGCAGAAGTTGACTCCATGACTTCCAAGTTCCCTTTAACTCAAAGATTCTGTGAGTCTTCATGGATTCTTTCTTTCTTTCTTTCTTTCTTTCTTTCTTTCTTTCTTTCTTTCTTTCTTTCTTTCTTTCTTTCTTTCTT
>NW_012115622.1:426995-435225 GCF_000951035.1 Colobus angolensis palliatus | reverse complement strand
TCTTTCTCTTTTCTTTCTTTCTCTTATTTCTTCTTTGTTTCTTCTTTGTTTCTCCTTTCTTCTTCCTTCCTTTCTTTCCTTCCTTCCTTCCTTCCTTCCTTCCTTCCTTCCTTCCTTCCTTTTCTTTCTTTCTTTTCACAAAGTCTCACTCTGTTGCCCAGGCTGGAGTGCAGTGGTATAATCACAGCTCACTGCAGCCTAGAGCTCTCACCTCAGCTCCCTGGGCAGCTGGGACTACAGACACATGACGCCACACCTGGCTAATTTGTGTGTGTGTGTATATTTTGTAGAGACAGGGTCTCACAATATTACTCAGGCTGCTCTCAAACTCCTGGGCTCAATTAAACTGCCTACCTTGGCCTCCCAAAGTGCTGGGATTCCAGGTATGAGCCACCATGCCCAGTCAGGTTATTTTTCTGGTACTGCTATTTCATGCCCAGTAGATAATGTTTTAGTGCTTTTGATCTTCTGATTCCCAAAACAATTCTAATGATTTGTCATTAGAATATGTATCTTAAAAAAACCAATAAAACTCTTAATAAAAAATTGAATCCAGGCCAGGTGCAGTGGCTCACACCTATAATCCCAGCACTTTGTGAGACCAAGGCGGATGGATCGCTTGAGCCCGGGAGTTTAAGACCAATCTGGCAACATGGCAAAATCCCGTCTCTGCCAAAAATTAGCCAGTCTCATAACCAGATCTCAAAAATAAATAAATAATTGAATCCAGAAGGACCCCTGAGGAAAAGTGAGTTGCTTCAGAATTTGGGCACTGAATTTAAATCTAAGCTTGCTCAAAGTCTGGGCAAAGAGAGAAATGTGTGAAGGTATAGATTCTCACTGTTCAAGAAGAAGATTACATTTTCATCTGTATTAGTATTGACCTTGCCTTCCCAAAGGGATTATAAGATCCTTAACAGCAGGAAACAAATCTTTTACTTCATTTTAACTTCTAGAATCATTAGACTATTTTATGCAGAGTAGGTGCTCAGTGTATCTTGAATAATTTGACTTTCTTAAAGATGAAATAGGAAACCATTTTTGCTTTCTTTTTTTCCTGGAGTCTGATAGAAAGATTAATGGGAGATGGATTTCTTCCAGCCTGCTGAAGCTGGAAGTCACAGTTCTGAAACTACATTATATTGTTCCAATGAGGTGGCCTAAACTTGGCCTACAGAAAGCCCCAGGATGCCATAATTGCATCTACTGGTACCTCTTCCTCTTTGCAGAACAGGTTTCTGTCTTAAATGCATTTGTGTTGCTTTTTGTTTGTTTGTTTTTGACAGAGTTTTGCTCTTGTAGCCAGGCTGGAGTGCAATGGTGCCATCTTGGCTCACTGCAACCTCTGCCTCCTGGGTTCAATTGATTCTCCTGCCTCAGCCTTTCAAGTAGCTGGAACTAGAGGTGGGCACCACCAAGCCCAGCTAATTTTTGTATTTTTAGTAGAGTCGGGGTTTTACCATGTTGGCCAGGCTGGTCTCAAACTCCTGACCTCAGGTGATCTGCCTGCCTCGGCCTCGCAAAGTGATGGAATTACAGGCATGAGCCACTGCACCCAGCTGTGTTGCACATTATTGCCACTCTAGGACCCTGAATTTCCACTGCAGCTCTTCATTGTACCCAGTAGTAGCAATAACCAACATTAGTATTTTACTTAGAACATTAAGCACTGTTCTAGGTGATTTATATATATTTACTCATGTCATCCTACCAACTCCAGAGTTTATGCTCCTCACCCACTACCCTCTCTGTCTCTCAGTAAGTTGTCTACCTTCAATGTGTAATTAAGTCACCAAGGGACCAAAATCTGAAGTGAATTCCATCTTCTTAGTAGCAAGACACCAGGTGGTAATGGGTTTCCTCTGCCTCTCCTCTTTCCATCACCCCCTCTGTTCCCTGGACACCAGCTAAAAACTACCCTGCTGTATTTCCTGCCCCCAGCCTGGCTTCCTGGACTTGGCCACCCTCCAGCTCTGCTACCAGGTCTGCTTGGCTCAGGGGTTTGGAATGAAAGACACAAGACTGAGCTCCTCTGAATGACTCATATCTGTTTGGAGTCGTTATAGCCTGTTTTTATGCCACTTAGCAATTCATCCTCCCCAAACCCATCCCTTCTTCATTTTCCTAAAAATGCCAGATGGTATATGTTTATTTTTAAATCAGTGTGAATTTTGATACATTTAGCATTGAGAATGTATCAACAACACTTCCTGTCCCTTTACCCCACCCCAGGGATACTCAGAACTACCACCACAATATTGCAAAACCAGGGCACCTGCGTTGCTGCTGGAGGGCATGGTGTTGCAGAAATCACTGCTATCTTGCGAGCTGCAGGTAGATGCCCAATAGGAGTTTTCTGATGATGACATCTCACCTTGGGTGGAGACAGGGCTAGGACCAAACCCTGCCTATGGCTTTGTCCAGGCCGTAGAAGGGGGTAGGTCTGTGCTTGGCATATCTTGCTGCCGTTTCTGTTAGACACAGCTAAGCCCAAGGATAGGAAGAAGCAGAGGGTGTGCCCATGGGAACCTCATCCTCTTTTCTGTGGTTTCCACACAGCCAGGAGTCAGCCTCTTTCTTTCATTCTAACCAGCAGAGTCACTGGCACCAAACACATTATCTCAGTGGCATAAATCCCATACCAGTGAGGGATTTTTACTGTAGGAGGCCCCTTGGGGCTGAAGAATTGGGAGCGGCTCCTTGTCTTGAAGCCAAATAAGTAAGTAAGTAACTGAGTAAGTAAGTAAGTGAGTGAATGAGTAAGTGAGTGAGTAAGCCATTACTCCCATTACTCTCCTCCACCTGGACATAATGAGCCCACACGCCTGGAAACAGCCAGTGCTCCTCCCTGGACTTAGCCCAATCTGCCGAGACAAAAGCCAGACGGAGGCCGTACTTAGGTCACACAGAGCATTTAGATCATTCACTTCTGATCTGGCCCTGGTACAGGATGGCAGGAAGAGCAAGGATAAGTGAACACCAGAGGTATTTCAAAAATGTCTTTAGACCTAGAAGAAGAAGGCCTGCGTTTCAGTTCCAGCAGTATCATTTAGTAATTGCACGACATTGAGCAAATTAGTAGACTTCTCCAAAGCACATATTTCCTCATCGTCAAATGGGAAGAGTAACACCAGTTTATGGCCCCATTTTATGGAGGCATGTGTGAGGATTACATGGCAATGCATATGCCAACACTTCATAAACTCCGATCATGCTATGAGAATGTAAAGGATTATTAGAAATTTCTATTTATTTAATAGTTTCATCAGTTTGTTCCTCTACTCAATTTTTGACCAAAACAGTTTGTAAATAGTAAAATGGAGAGCTTTGATTTTTTTTCTCACCTCCCATCTCACGTTCTGCCCCAGGCAGGCAGGGGGCTGCGGTTGGGAGGTACAGTGCAAACTTGCAGGTAACATGTGTGAGGTGTGAAAGGCAAGCGCCTGCATACTCATCACAGTTAGGGAACAGAACTAGACAGAATTCAGGGCTGGCTGGAGGAGACCACTGTGGTCACAATAGTGGACGGCTCCAGAGCTGACCAGCAGGCAATCGAGTCAGCTTGAAGCAAAAGGTGATCTCAAGCAAAACTGGAAGCCAAGACAGATCTAACAGATGTCAAAGATGCTGGCCTTTGACAGGGTCTCCCCAGAGACTGGGCTTCCTATCCTGGACTGCTCGGAAACTTACAGTGACTCCCAATCTAGCCTTGGACTGGCTGGAGGAAGTGAAAGTTTCCAGGAGGGAAGATTCCTGCTTGTCTGCCCCACAGCCTTCAGTATCACTGTCCACATGGAAAGCTATGTCCTGTGGCAGACGGGAATCGCTCCAGTCCCCACATCCCCCAAGGAGTTTCTGATTCAGATTCCCAAGCGGACAATTTTGGCTTACGGAGGGAAAGCCTACATTTGGGTATCAGAAACTTCATACTTGGTGAATGCTGGCTGCTTACTGAGTCTGGGACAAGAGTTCTAGCAGTGAGCGTGCTGTTGTTACCCAAGCCAACCTCTAGAGAGATGTTTCAGGGAAAAATAAAATAAAATAAAATAAAACAGGGAGCTCAAAAGAGAACCGTGCAGACAGTTCAAATCATTCCCAAACTGGCCAGTCGTCCTTGTAGTTCAGCATAACGGGTAGCTAAGGTCAGAGCTCAGGGTTTTGCGTCCTAGATTGATATTCATCCACTCCTAGAGGTCATTTTATAGGCCAAGAAAAGCAAAAACCAAACCAAACAAGCAAAAACGGGCCCCTAAAATGATTTTCCAGAGTGGATTGTCAAGAAGGCTTAGTGCTTGGAGTAAAGAACTCGCTAAATGAAGACTTCCAGTCGTCTTGAGATACCCAAATAAGAATATCAACTCTTAACTGGTTACTATCTGGTTTAAGGCGGGGGCTGCACATTGACCACGTGCTACATGCGGTTAGTAGAGGTGTTTTGTTAGATCGTCTCATTATCTCTGTGCCATGTTTGCAGGGCAATGTCACGGAAACAGGGGGTGACTGGTTAAAACACTCTGGACACTTAAAAGGCCTGAGAAAAAGGCTGGAGAGGGGCCTCTGGTCAGGCACACCAGAGTGTCTGATGAGAAAGGCAAGTTTGCAATCTCATGCCCACAGAGAGCTAACCCTAATTACCAGCAGCAGATGGCCAACCTGGGAGAGGGTTCTGCACAGGGAGAGCGCACTCAGCTGGGTGATCAGGGAAGGCTTCTAGTAGGAAAGGGACCTCGGTAGTATTTGGAAGTGGTAGGGGGTGGGGGGGTACGGAGCAGCTGGTGGCTGGTAGAGAGGCACATTCCAAGGCAGGAGACGGGGCAGGCAAAGACCCGGGGGCAGGCAATCTCCAACTATATTCAGGAAACCATGAGCAGGCTAATTTGACTGAAGTGGAGAATTTGAGTTAGACAGAAATGGAAGTGGGCAAAGAAGGTGTGGAGTGAAAATCAGCAGGGATCATGTCTCAGATCTATTGAATCAAATATCTCCTGATGTAAAGAGAAAGCTTGTGGGGTGAGAGTGAAGGGTGCCCCCGTGGCTGGGCTCCCCTGATAACCCTTTCTCCTACGGAGCCACCTGTGGGGTGCCCCCACCCCGGCTCCCTCTCTGGGAGACAGACACCTGCCCAGCCTTGCTAATCAGGCAGCAGTTCGTGTGGTTCACCTCCTGCATCAGCAGGTGAGGGCCATGGGGAAGGCTGAGGAGTGGCAAGGTTACAACTGGCGTCCTCAGGCAGTCGGAGGCCTGGCAGCAAGACAGCGTGTTCAGGACCGGGCACGGTGGCTCACACCTGTAATCCCAGCACTTTGGGAGGCCGAGGCAGGAGGATCACGAGGTCAGGAGATCGAGACCATCCTGGCTAACATGGTGAAACCCCATCTCTACTAAAAATACAAAAAAATGAGCCAGGCGTGGTGGCGGGCACCTGTAGTCCCAGCTACTCCAGGAGGCTGAGGCAGGAGAATGGTGTGAACCTGGGAGGCGGAGCTTGCAGTGAGCTGAAATCACACCACTGCACTCCAGCCTGGGCCACAGAGCAAGACTCCGTCTCAAAAATAAATAATTAATTAACTAAAAAAAAAAAAAAAAAAAAAAAGAGAGAGAGCATGTTCACTGCACTCAGCTCTCTCCTCGCCCAGAAACACAAGCAAGGGGCACCTGGGACCAGGCTCAGCTCAGGCTCAGCTCAAAGCCCCTCCCTCTATATATCTGGGCATGAGCACACAGATGTATACCAGCCTCCTCAGATGGATATTCCTGTGTGTGTATCGATCACAACAAACACATCCATGGGTATATTTCCTGAGCAAGCAGATCTCTGCTATATATATACATATGTAAAAGCATATAGATGTACAGGCTTTCCAGCATATGTGTATACACATATGTTTAGTGGGTTGTTTTTCAGGGTATTGAAAGCCAGAAGCACACTATCACACGGGAAGACGCAAGCTTCACATAACTCTGCATTTCGTCGGGCCGAGAAAGCAGAGGTTTTCAGGACCACAGTTCCCATTTCTCCTGTTCTGCAGTCCTTGTCTGATTGGCCAACATTATGGGCACTCCCTGCTCTGGTGGCCACTGCAACATGGAGGGAACAAGAGTCGAGCTAGCTTGGCAGCAGTGGGCCAGGGTGACGGCAGCTCACAGCCCTCTCTGTTGCCTTCGGATGTCATTCAGCAGCTGCACCGCTAGCCACTCTCTCCCTCAGAAACACCAAGCCCTTCCTTTCTTATTCTGCCTTAGGGAAGCCTGGGCCTGCGACAGACCGGAAGACCTCACATTCCACAGAGAAGACCTCGGTTTCCCCCCAAGCTCTGTCCAGGATGGAGTGACAAGTCACTGTACTTATGAGACAAAGGTATGAAGTCCAGGTCAGGGCATGACTTTTCCACAGCAACTTTTCTAGATGTGAGGTATCAGTAAACACCTACGGTGCTTCTGTTACGGGTATAATATAAGGACATAAAAGAACACAAGTACGAGGCTCATTCTCCTGGGAACTCACATTTTCACTGGAGCGACAAGACGCCTGGAGCAAATGCCAGGCACAAGATCGGGGATAAAAGCCTAACTTTTGGAGGCTTGCTTTGGCTAAAACCGAAATCAATTACAAAGCAAAGGAAGTGGATTAGAGGGATATCTTATGAAATCCCATCAGATTTGGATCATGCTACTGAGTTTTTTTCTTCCTGGCTGTATTTTAGGTTTTCTCTCCCACTGAAACTGATTAATCGTTGTCAAAGTTCCTCCCTTGTACCCTTCTCTCTGTGGGAGAGCTGTCCCTTGGCTGGCCTGGGATGCAGGAATAGCTTTTGTGCACCCTTTGGTGTCCGCTTCTGTGCGTCTCTCTTGGTGGCACTGCTTCCCTATCTCCACCTTGCTCTGGCCACCTTCAGGTTCCTAGGACCCCACCCTCTCAAATGTCCTTCTCCCCTGCATCCCTGTTTCCCATTCAAAGCCCACCGCACATCTCAGTTCGTGCTATGGAAAAAAATAACCTCAGAAATGAACATTCACTAAGATGTAAATATCTAGTAGTTTGATTGCAGAGCCATTTATTGGAAGGGACTTCAGAAAGGATTTAGTTTACCTACTCATCAGATGAGGAGACCTACAGAGGGGAAGTCACCTGCCTGACAACCAGAGACAGAAACTGCTGGGACTAAAACCCAAGGGTCCTGAATCCCAAGTCCCAGGAACTTAATTTCCCCCAGGGAATGGCCCACCACCCACCCAAATGTAAAAACTAGAGACTCTGGGCAGCATTCTGTCTCTATGCCAGCCTCTGATCTCCTGTCTATTTTGCCTCCAAAATATATTTCTAATTTGCCCACTTTTCTTTAACTTCACATCACCTATCTGGTACAAGTCATCATCATCTCTTTGCTTGAATCTACCAAGGCACCTAGTCAGTGTTCTTTTTGTTTTGTTTTGTTTTGTTTTGTTTTTGAGATGGAGTCTTGTTCTTATCATCCAGGCTGGAGTGCAGTGGTGTGATCTCAGCTCACTGCAACCTCCGCCTCCCTGGTTCAAGCGATTCTCTTGCCTCAGCCTCCCAAGAAGCTGGGATTATTGGCATGCGCCACCACACAAGGCTAATTTTGTATTTTTAGTAGAGATGGGGTTTCACCCTGTTGGCCAGGACGGTCTTGAACTCCTGACCTCAGGTGATCCACCCACCTCAGCCTCCCAAAGTGCTGGGATTACATGCGTGAACCACCATGACAGGCTGAATTTCATTCTTTTTCTAATATTATTAGAATATTCCCAAATAATATTCCATTGTGTGTATATCCCACATTTTGCTCATTGGTTTGTCATGGTCAGATCTGAGCTTTGGGTAGATCTGGCTATAGGCAGATAATCCCTAAGACATACTGCTAAATGAAAACAGCAGACGCAGAACAGTGTGTATGATACGCTACCACTTCTGCTGGAAAATGTCATACAGGCACATGTGTGCATACATATGCACGTGGACTTAGAAAGGCATAGACCATCTTTGAGAATATTCAAGAAGTGGTTATCTTGGGTAGGAGAGCTGGTGGTGGGGGACAGAAATGGGAAGGAGACTTATTTTTCACTAGATATACTTTCATACATTCTATGGCTTATTAATAATGATTTTATAATTATATTACATGATCAAATAAAATCCTTGGTGAATCTTCAATATTCAATAAAAGGCTTGGTTCTTTTAAGCACATATAAACCTTTTTTTTTTTTTTTT
>NW_012115622.1:423209-426345 GCF_000951035.1 Colobus angolensis palliatus | reverse complement strand
TCCATCTCAAAAACAAACAAACAAAAAATGACAGAGACTAAGGCCAGGCCACATTCTCTGTCTCTGTCTCTCTCTCTCTCTCTCTCTCTCTCTCTGTGTGTGTGTGTGTGTGTGTGTGTGTGTGTGTGTGTGTTGTAGACAGGGTCTCACTCTGTTGCCCAGGCTGGAGTGCAGTGGTGCAATCTTGGCTCACTGTAGCCTCTACTTCCTGGGCTCAAGCGATAGATCCTCCCACCTCAGCCTCCCATGTACCTGTGACTACAGGCACCTGCCAACACCAATTAGCTAGATAATTTTTTATGTTTTTTGTAGAGATGAGGTCTCGCTATGTTGCCCAGGCTGGTCTTAGACTCCTGGGCTCAGGCAATTCTCCTGACTTGGCCTCCCAAAGTGTTGGAATTACAAGTATGAGCCACTGCACCCAGCCCACACATTCGTTTGATGTTCTTGTTAACAGCTTTGTGTTTTTTTGGTACCTGGTCCCTGGAACATTAATATGTATTGTTGAATAGAATTATATCGCTGTTCATGTAATTACATAAATATAATTATTGGTACAAAGAAACTAAAGAAAAAATGGCTCAAGCAGAAAAGTTAATAAAACAAAAAGAGCACAGGATTAGAGGCAAGACAACTAGGAAAGGAAAGAGGTTGCTGTGACTCTCCAGTCTCAATGATGCCAAGGTATTAGGGAAGAGGAGACATGGGAAAGAAGGAAACCTGTTGAAAGAGGGAGCAAGAGGCTGGGCACAGTGGCCCACGCCTGTAATCCCAGTACTTTGGGAGGCCAAGGCAGGCGGATCACCTGAGGTCAGGAGTTCAGGACCAGCCTGGCCAACATGGCGAAACAATATCTCTACTAAAAATGCAAAAATTAGCCAGGTGTGGTGGCATGTGCCTGTAATCCCAGCTACTTGGGAGGCTGAGGCAGGAGAATCTCTTGAACCTGGGAGGTGGAGGTTGCAATGAGCCACGATCATGACACTGCAGTCCAGCCTAGATGACAGAGCGAAACCCTGTCCCGACCAAAAAACAAACAAACAAAAAAAATGGTGCTTGAAAAAATAATTCTTAGGTTTATAAGAAACTGGTATGCAGCGTATATTGAAGAAGATACGGAAAGGCCACTTGTTCCTAGGGCAGAGATGGCCAGTTGCCTAACCTTTATCTACTTTCTCCTCTTGCTTCATTAACAGAACCCTGGCATTATCTGGGTGGCAATGTTCTCAGCCACAAAACTACATATCTCAGCCTCTTTTGCAAATGAAGGTGGCCAATTAGATGTAAGAAGAAATATTTGGGTAGAGCTTCTGGGGAAGCTGTTTAATGGGAGCTGGTTAAGCTGGCACTCTTGGATCCTAACCTCTTCTACTTTCTTTATTCTTTCTTTCTTTTTTTTTATTTTTTGAGACGGAGTATTGCTCTATTGCCCAGGCTGGAGTGTGGTGGTGCCATCTCGGCTCACTGCAAGCTCCACCTCCTGGGTTCACGCCATTCTCCTGCCTCAGCCTCCCAAGTATCTGGGACTACAGGCGCCCACCACCACGCCTGGCTAAGTTTTTGTATTTCTAGTAGAGATGGGGTTTCACCATGTTAGCCAGGATGGTCTCGATCTCCTGATCTCATGATTCGCCTGCCTTGGCCTCCCAAAGTGCTGGAATTACAGGCGTGAGTCACCGCGCCCGGCCACCTCTTCTACTTTCTATTACTGGGAACACCATGTGATGACTAGGGCTCCAGCAACCATTATGTGACTGTGAGGTGATCTTAAAGATGGAAACCATGCAGTAAGAATGGCAGAGGAGAAAGACAGAAGAAGCCTCAGCCCCGATGACCACAGGATTACTGTGGCAGCCCAATCTGCTTATCTCCAGATTTCTTTTATGTAAAATAAAAGTTATTCTCTACCTTGTTTAAGCCATTGTTATTTAAGGATTCCGTTTCTAGTAAACCACACTTCTTCCTAAAAGATTCATATCTTTTTCCAAAGATATTCAGGGATTGAAAAGTAGCACCTACAGCAAGGGTCAGTAAACGTTTCTGGTAAGAGACGAGACAGCACATGTTTTCAGCTTTTCAAGCCACATAGTGTCTGTCGCAATGACTTGACCTTTTGTTTCAGTGTGTGAGGAGCCACAGAGAATGTCACCAAGTATGCATGGCTGTGCTCCAATAAAACTATTTATAAGCACTGCAAGTTGGATTCTATGTAATTTTCATGTATCATGAAATCTTATTTTGCTTTAGATTTTTTGACTCATCTAAAAAATATCAAAACCATTCTTAACTTGCATTGCAGGTCACACAAAAACCAGATTTGACCCCAGGCTGCAGTTGACCAACCCCTACTCTACAGGATGCAATTCCTGCAAACAAACCAAGGTATAAGCAATGTAGGCTTTCATAATATATTTGTTTGTTATCTTTATGTTTCAAAACTTCTTAGATGTAGCAGAACTGGGCCTATAAAATAATGATACATGCCTGTAATACCAGCACTTTGGGAGGCCAAGGCGGGCAGATCACCTGAGGTCAGGAGTTTGAGACCAGCCTGGCCAACATGGCGAAACCCCGTCTCTACTAAAAATACAAAAATATAGCTGGGCATGGTGGTGCATGGCTGTAATCCCAGCTACTTGGGAGGCTGAGGCAGGAGAACCGCTCGAATCTGGAAGCAGAGGTTGCAGTGAGCCAAGATTGCGCCACTGCACTCCAGCCTGGGCAAGAGAGTGAGACTCCATCTCAGAAAAAAATTAAAAAAAAGAGATACTAGCTTGGGAACAATATATCAAAAATGTCAGCCAGGCATGTTGGCTCATGCATGTAATCCCAGCACTTTGGGAGGCTGAGGTAGGCAGATCACTTGAGCCCAGGAGTTTGAGACCAGCCTGGGCAATATGGTGAAACCCCATCTCTACAAAACAACTTAAAAAAATAAGCTGGTTATGATGCCACACACCTGTACTCCCAGCTACTTGGGAGGCTGAGGCAGGAGGATAGCTTGAACCCAGGAGGTTGAGGCTGCAGTGAGCCATGTTGGCACCCCAGCCTGGGCAACAGAGCAAGACCCTGTTGCCAAAAAAAACAAAAAAAATTCTCACCTAAGTGAACGCTGCCTTCCCACTGATGACCTTGA
>NW_012115622.1:420236-422954 GCF_000951035.1 Colobus angolensis palliatus | reverse complement strand
CTAAAATACAAAAAACTAGCCGGGCGAGATGGCGGGCGCCTGTAGTCCCAGCTACTCGGGAGGCTGAGGCAGGAGAATGGCGTGAACCCGGGAGACGGAGCTTGCAGTGAGTTGAGATCCGGCCACTGCACTCCAGCCTGGGCGACAGAGCGAGACTCCGTCTCAAAAAAAATAAAAATAAAAAAATAAAAAAATCATCTTGCATCATAACCATACTTTGTAAGACCATATTACTGGTGACCGCTTGTGATGTTAGGCTCGTAAAGACAATGCAAGGTGGCCTAAAGCAGCATGAGGCAGACCATGGTCCCCACCTGCATTGGCTGGTGCTGGCTGCAATTGCTGATGGAGGCTACAAACAGTGGTAGAAGCATGCAGAAGCTACACAGCACAGGCCAAGGTGCTGTGCGAGAGGCAGAGGAGGAACACTGACCACTGGCTGGCAGGGGACACGGGAGGGCTGGCTTCTGAAACTCCATGGTGTGAGAAGTCTAATCGCAGTAAGTAACTTTTCTGATGGGAAAGGTGCAACATTGGTGGAAAAACAGGAGATGGCACTCAAGAATTTACACTGGAGACAGACTAAGGACAGAGATTCTAAAATCTTAAAGTACTATGGAAAACACCCATGGCATGGGCATTCGTGTGTGTGTGTGCGTGCGTGTGTGTGTGAGAGAGAGAGAGAGAGAATTGCCAGAGCGAGCTCTTGTCCGCCATGATGGGCAAAAGTTATTAGGTTGATTAAGTTGCTGGCTTTTCTTTCCACGGGTTTGATAGAAAGTGCACACACACGTCTTTTGTGTGGTGTGAGAGTGTGTGTATACTCAGGGGAGGGTGCATGGGGGGGGTCAGTGGAAGCTTGTGTGTGGAGGGCAGGGGAGGATTTGGGTGTGAAAAGCCCAGAAGTAGGGTGAGAGGCAGTGTGTTCCATAGCGAGGGGTGAGAGTCAGGCAGAGATTGCTTTCATGGGCTTTGAGTCATGCCGATATCCATCGCTTAGCCTCATATATGGTAAGAATGGAGCGAGTGCTCTCCGTCTGTCTCTCCCTCACTCTCTCTTTTTCCCCCGGCAGCTGTGCAAAGCTTAAACCATGTGACCCTGAAAGCACAACACTGAAAGCCTCTGGCTGTGCCAAGAGGAGAGTGTAGGGAGACAAAGGCCAAGGCCAAGGCCAGGGCCAGGGCCAGCTGCCAGGAACTCCCATCCCCAGCAGGGATACAGAGAAATAACAGCAAGACGCCATTCACTGACACTCTCCTCATCAGGCCAACTCTCTGACTTGGAGATGAGGTCCTCCTGACTTTCTTTCCAGGCTCCCACCCTCCTGTCCACCCACCTCCCCAGAGTGAAACACCAGGGCCCGGGAGCCAAGATGCTGTCCTCTCTTTCTCTGGAGGACCTGGGGGGCACCTGTACAGGCCAGATGGAATCCTGACGAGCTCAGGGTTTTGGGGTACAGGAGAGGGAAGGAGACCCTCCAGAAGGTGAAGTCTGGAAGTTCAATAAGGTCTGCAGGATTTGAATAGCAGGACCAGCTCGGTACAACTGAGATGCAGTCTTTGTACAGGGCTAAGACATCTCTTCCAGCTGCATTCCTGTTTATGCAACGCACCTGCTGTTGGCTGATGGCTTCTGCTAGGAGGCCTTCAGGGGGAAGTAGAACCAGTTTGGTGCCCTCATCCTTCCTCTCTCTTTCTTTACTTCTCCAGGCCCACCCCAACCTCATCAATCCTTATCTGAAGTCTTAGTTCTACCACAGGCCCTAGACCTAGCTATTCTGGTTGGACTTCTTACCAGATCCACAACGCGCTGCCTATATTCTCTTAAAATAGCCATTTGTACTTCCCTGGGTCTCGCTCTGTTACCCATGCTGGAGTGTAGTGGTACGATCACAGCTCACTACAGCCTTGACTTCCCAGGTTTAAGTGATCCTCCCACCTCCCACCTCTGCTTCCTGAGTAGCTGGGACCACTGGCATGCAACACCACACCCTGCTAATTCTGACAGAGACAGGGTCTCACTATATTGTCTAGACTGGTCTTGAACTCCTGGGCTCAAATGATCCACCTGCTTCGACCTCCCAAAGTGCTGGGATTACAGGCGTGAGCCACTGTGCCCAGCCCTGATTTTTCAAATACTCACTTCTACCTACCCTTTCTCTCAAAAAATAAAATGAGATTAACTGGTAATTAAAATATACTCAGAAAAAGCATAACATGAAAGTATTATTACATAAGTATTATATAAATAAAGTGACATGTCACACATCCCGCTGATGTGTGTGAAAAGGACAATTGTTAACTATGAAAACATTGGCAGTATTTTAATGGGCACATTTAGTACACTCAATGGGTTATTTTTTGAGGTGGCAGATTCAGGTTTTGTCTTCTCACAAGGAATCCATTTGACAAGCAGCTTCTGCCTACTGTTTTTATGGGTAACAGTGATATTGGTAGCCTCTGATACTTGTCAAATGTCACTGACACCCAATAAAAACATCAGACTTTTAACACTGGCTGCCATTTTTGTTCAAGACAATGAATGAAACCCACATAAAAATTATTATTATTATTATTTTTGAGATGGAGTTTCACTCTTGTTGCTCAGGCTGGAATGCAATGGCACAATCTTGGCTCACCGCAACCTCTGCCTCCCAGGTTCAAGTGATTCTCCTGCCTCAGCCTACCGAGTAGCTGGAATTACAGGCATGAACCACC
>NW_012115622.1:414708-419326 GCF_000951035.1 Colobus angolensis palliatus | reverse complement strand
TTTCTTTTTTTTTTTTTGAGACAGAGTCTTGCTCTGCTGCCTAGGCTGGAGTGCAGTGGTGTGATTCACCCTGTTAGTCAGGATGGTCTCGATCTTCTGACCTTGTGATCCACCCGCCTTGGCCTCCCAAAGTGCTGGGATTACAGGCGTGAGCCACCGCGCCTGGCCTACTACTGACTTAGTCTTTCTGAAGATGAATACAGACCCCGCATTGAAAATGGCGCTGACTGCCGTTTGGCTTCAAGATAGGAACCTGAACGAATTGAACCTCAGGTGTATCTAGATAGCATTTGGGACAGCATCCAATTGGGCCAAAACCAGATCATCATTCATAGAAGGAAAAAGAAGCAGACAGGTCAACCCGAAGGGCCACATGACTGAGTTGAAAAAGAGAACTTTCTTCAGAAGTTTAGTTATTACGTGGATCTCGCCACACGCACAGATGATGCTTAGGAGAACCTAGGGCCCCTCAGGGAGGAACGACATGTCTGTATTAGCCTTTACAATACTTTCCAACAAGCTACATTGATTTTTTAAAAAACGATTTTATTTTTTAGAGACAGGTCTTGCTACTGTTGGCTGGGCACAGTGGCTCATGCCTGTAATCACAACACGCTGGGAAGCCAAGGAGGGGGACTGCTTGGAGCTAAGAGTTTGAGGCAAACCTGGGCAACATGGCGAGACCCTACCTCTACAAAAAAAAAAAAAAAAATTACCCGGGCATGGCGGTAAGCCCTTGGAGTCCCAGCTACTCAGGAGGCTGAGGTGGGAGGATCCCTTGAGCTTGTGAGTTGGAGGCTGTAGATGACATGAGCCTGATTGTGCTACTGTGCTCCAGCCTGGGTGACAGAGCCAGACCCTGTCTTAAACAAAAACAGAAAGAAAGCAGTGCTAATGGCACGTACATGACCCCAAATAGCCTCCTGGAATCTCACCCCACATCATCCGGTGCTCCAGACGTGCCCTGTGTGTGCAGTCACACCTCACTCACGTTCTGTTGGGGAGAAGGTGCGGGTGTTATAAAACATAAGTAAGCTAATGAGAATAAACAAGAATCTTTTCCTCTAGGGCCTGAGAATATTTAAGGAACATAGCTCTAAAGTCCCCACCATCTGCCAGTGCATTTAAGATTCCAGAAAGCAGAAGACGGATTCAGGACCACACAGGAAGCCCGACGCCGGGCTAGAACAGGCACGGAGGCGCTGCCTGCGCGCAGCTGGTTTACATTCCCTTGCTGCCGCGGAATGACGACGTTTGACCCTCTTAGAACCCATTCCTTTTCCAAGGGGATTAGTTCCTCTCGCGCAAAGGCAGACTGAAACACGTTCTGCCTTTGTCCATTTAGGGAGCTGGCAAACACCACGTGCCGCTGGCTGCGGTGATGCGCTCCTTACACCCCGTTCTCTCTCCCGACCCCTCCCACTCACCCCGGTTCTCAGCCCTCAGCCCTAGTTTTATCTGCCTCACAGTGCCTTTAATGGATTTCCTTTCCTGTTCCCCTCCTATTCCAAGTGCTTCAGATATTCAAGTAATAATAGGGATTTTAAAAACCTGTCCTGTTTCTTGCCTGGGAAGTCAGATGGACCCACAGGAAGAATTCACCTCAAGGCTCAAGTGAAGACCGCCAGAAAGGTGGCGCCCAGAGCAGAGAAGGATGGCAAAATGTGGTGTTGACACGTGGTCCGAGCCACAGTTCCTATTGCTGGCTGAAAACCCAAGGAGGCCTGAGGGGCCTCAGCACTGGCAGTGCTTCCCTCATCTCTCCTGTTTAATGAATCTACTCTGCAGAGAGCAGAGCAAAGGAGACCCATGGTTCTCCATGAGCCCATCTTTTTATTTATTTATTTATTTTCTGAGACTGGTCTCACTCTGTCACCTAGGCTGGACTGTAGTGGTGTGGTCTCAGCTCACTGAAACCTCCACTTCCTGGGTTCAAGCAATTCTCCTGTCTCAGTCTCCTGAGTAGCTGGGATTACAGGTGCCCGCCACCACATCCAGCTAATTTTTGTATTTTTAGTAGACACAGGTTTTCACCATGTTGTCCAGGCTGGTCTTGAACTGCTGACTTCAGGTAATCCACCCGCCTCAGCCTCCTAAAGTGCTAGGATTACAGGCGTGAGCCACCCCTCCCGGCTGAACCCATCTTTTTATTTTTTGAAACAGGGTCTCACTCTGTTGCCCAGGCTGGAGTGCCATGGTGCAATCATAGCTCACTGCTGTCTCAATCTGCTGGGCTCAAGTGATCCTCCCACCTGTCTCCTGAGTATCCGGGACTATAGGCATGTGTAACCTTGCCTGGCTAATTTTTAAACTTTTTATAGTAATGGGATCTCGCTATGTTGCCCAGGCTGATTTCAAAATCCCGGGCTCAAGCAATCCTTCTGCCTTGGCCTCCCGAAGTGTTGGGACTATAGGCATGAGCCACGTTGCCCTTCCCCATCTGTCTTTTAGTGAGATGATAACTGTCCTACTTTGAGTGGACCACAACCATATAGAGAAGACAGGGAAGAGATGATCAGATGCATCTGGCATCCAAGTGATCTGATAGACCAGGGACAACCAGACAACCAGGGACACTCTGAGACTCAAGCACATCACACAAGTGTAGATGCTACAGCTGGGCTGGACTGAAGCATTTTTGGAAGTGATTCCTGGAGACCTTGTGCCACCCCAGAGTCTGAAGTCTGGGCTGGGAGCTGTACCATGTGTAACTAGGGACATTTTTGCTTTTCTTTTTTTTCTTCTTCCTCCCCCTTTTTTTTTCTTTTGAGATGGAATCTCGCTCTGTCGCCCAGGCTGGAGTGCAGTGGCGCAATTTCGGCTCACTGCAAGCTCCGCCTCCCAGGTTCACACCATTTTCCTGCCTCAGTCTCCCGAGTACCTGGGACTACAGGCGCCCGCCATCACACCCGGCTAATTTTTTTTTTTTTTTTTTTTAGTAGAGACAGGGTTTCACCGTGTTAGCCAGGATGGTCTCGATCTACTGACCTAATGATCGGCCCGCCTTGGCCTCCCAAAGTTCTGGGATTACAGGCGTGAGCCACCGTGCCCGGCCTTTTTTTTTTTTTTTTTCTTTTTTCTCTTTTTAGACGGAGTCTCCTTCTGTCACCCAGGCTAGAGTGCTGTGGTGCGATCTCGGCTCACTGCAACCTCCACCTCCCGGGGTTCAAGTGATCAAGTGATTCTCCTGCCTCAGCCTCCCAAATAGCTGGGACTACAGGCACCCACCACCATGCCTGGCTAATTTTTTTCTTTTTGTGTTTTTAGTAGAGACAGGGTTTTACCATGTTGGCCAGGCTGGTCTTGAACTCCGCCTGCCTCAGCCTCCCAAAGTGCTGTGATTACAGGCGTGAGTCACTGCGCCGTTTTTGCTTTTCTGGAGCATTATTAGAGAAGTTTTCCAAGGGTTCATTGTTATCCTGAGTGGGTGAGGGTGGCTAAAAGTGGGGAGTTAAGGGGTTGAGATAGGGGAGAATGGACTAGAAGAACCCTGTGCCCTAGAGAGTCTGCAGAAGTCTCCATGGCTGCACAATGGCAGGGAGCCATGGCTCCAGGGAAAGGCAGGCCGAGGACAGGACTTGAGTTGCCTTTTAGGGAAGCAGCCTTACCAGCAATTCCAGTTTGAAAAATTACTTTGCCAGCACAGATCAAGACTTGGCTCCTTCTGTCTGGAACAGTGTGAGGAGGACATCTTTGGGGTTCCTCCCTGCGTCTCCCCAGTCACTGCCTAGCCCATCATTTAAGGGCGGCAGTGGAGATTCTATGCCCCATTTGCTGGGGTAGGTCCCAGAGGCCTCAGAGGAAGCCTGGCCTCACAGTTGGATAAGGCTGGTTAAATACTAGCAACAAAACAGACTACTATATGTGCAAGGAACAGAAAGTCTATGCACCCCATTTTCAGGGGAGGGAGAGGTCAGGCTGGGTTTTGGTGCAACCTTTCTGATTATCTTTCTGCCAGAATCTTCCCCAATGAGCTCTTCCCCACATGCATTGCATGTGGTGATGCTGGGCAGAGGCAAAGCGATAAAGATGGCGGGAAACCTGCTGCTGCTTCAGGGGATCGGACCCCAGAGAAACAAGCCGACAGGAGGCTTCTGTGCTGCTTCTGCCACTGACGCAGGGTGGACGTCATAGCTAAAGCAGGTGAGGCTGCTCTGCTTGAGCACTGGGGTGGTCCTGGGCAGGAGTCACGCTGGAGATCAACAGGACACCCTGGTGACTGTCGGCTGCCTTGTTTCAGCAGCAGAAGGGTCTCTGTCCCTCTCTGAGGCCAAGTTTCTATGAGGACTCTTGGAACCATCTTTTCTCTGCTTACATGGCTTCTCCCTTTTCTCTCCCAAAGTTTTAACCCCCAATCCAATCTCTCTTGTCATTTGCAATTAAAAAGACAAGATTGACCGGGCGCGGTGGCTCACACCTGTAATCCCAGCACTTAGGGAGGCCGAGACAGGCAGATCACTTGAGGTCAGGAGTTCAAGACCAGCCTAGCCAACATGGTGAAACCCCGTCTCTACTAAAAATACAAAAAAATTAGCTGGGCGTGGTGGCGGGCGCCTGTAATCCCAGCTACTCGGGAGGCTGAGGCAGGAGAATCACTTGAACCTGGGAGGCGGAGGTT
>NW_012115622.1:384498-413573 GCF_000951035.1 Colobus angolensis palliatus | reverse complement strand
TCACTCTGTCACCCAGGCTGGAGTGCAGTGGTGTGATCTTGGCTCACTGCAAGCTCCGCCTCCCGGGTTCACACCATTCTCCTGCCTCAGCCTCCCGGCCAGCTGGGACTACAGGCGCCCACCATCACGCCCAGCTAATTTTTTGTATTTTGTTTAGTAGAGATGGGGTTTCACCACGTTAGCCAGAATGGTCACGATCTCCTGACCTCGTGATCCGCCTGCCTTGGCCTCCCAAAGTGCTGGGATTACAGGTGGGAGCCACCGCGCCCAGCCAGTCCTCTCCATTTTTTTAACATTCAAAACGCATTTCCCAGTGGACAACTACTAACTACCTCTACTTCCTCCACCCAGATCTAGGCCACCCTCCTGTCTTCCATGGACCAAAGCCCCTACCTAGTCTTCCTATCACCATTCTTGGCCCCTTCTAGCCCATTCTGTACAAAGCAGCCCAAGAGTGTGTTAGCCCTTTCTAAAGTACATGCCACATCACAGCACTCTTCCCCTTAAAAAACCCAACAGAATCCAAACCCCTTCCGGTGGCCTGCAGTGACAGAGCTGGCCCTGCCGGCGTTTGCGGCTCTTTTCCCTCCTCTCCCTTGGTCGCTCTGGCACTGTCCTATGGGCCTTCTTTTTGTCCCCTGAACACACCAAGCTCTTTTCTGACTCTGAGCCCTTCCACTCAATGGTCCCTCTTCTCGGAACACTCTTCCCTGCTACACAGCAGCCCCCTCACCTTTCAGGCTGCAACTCTGACACCTGCTCAGACAGGCCTGCCCTAACCTTGTGAGCTAAAGGAGCCCCACATCACTCTCTAGCTGCAGTTTTGTTCTGTTTTGTTTTTGAGACAGGGTCTCACTCTATCACCCAGGCTAGACTGCAGTGATGTGATCATAGCTCATGACAGCCTCAAACTCCAGGCCTCAAGTGATCCTCCCTCCTGGACCTCCCGAAGCTCTGGGATTACAGGTGTGAGCCCCTATGCCTGGCCTCTATGTGCATTTTGTGTTCAGTGTATACTTAATGAGTACATAAATTATCTGGCTAGTCGTCATTTCTGTTGGCTGTCTCCAGCCACCCCCGAAGCCTTTCATCTCCAGCTCCCAGAGCTGGGGACTTGTCTTGTTCACTGCCATATTCCCAATGCCGAGAGCTCACGTGGCATGCGGCAGGCACTGGCTATGGGTGGAGGTCTCCAGCTCTGCTCCAGCTCCTGTCCCACATGGTGAGTAGCCTTCAGAAAAGGAAGTCCCAGAAAAGTGGAGGCTGGGGCTTTGTTCGGCCTTTCCCTGCCCCTAGGCTTGTGTTCAGCCCGTGGCCGTGTGCCCCTTCCCGGCTTTGCGCCTGATTTGGTCAGTGTGGGTGAGCCATAGCTGGTTTGGTGCCGAGTGGGCAGGGCGGGGCCCACATCTCTATGAGACACAGGCCATAGTTCAGATTGATGGCATCAAGTCTTCATGACTTCAGCTGCACTTAGTTAAACATGGACCAGCCCACTGGAACCTTGTGGGCAGTAGTCTGATTTCTGCTCTCATTTCTGCTCTCTTCCAAGCTTCAATTAAGGGAGCAACAAAAGATCTCTATCATGAGCCATATGTGGTGATCTCATCTGCTAAGACAAATATTTTTTTTCTGGTTATATTTATAGAACACTCTCTTGTTTCCTTGAACAACCCTAGCTGGCATTATCTTGTTTACCTTCTCTTCATCTAGATTTGCATTTGTAGGGGGGCAGCTTTTATCTGCTGCTCGTAGCTGTGTGGGATTTCCAGTTCCTCTGTTTTTCTTCTTTTAGCTTTCATCTGTGAGCTCTTTTAAAATCAAGTAGTTAACTTACAGTTACAAGGCAGTAATTAATATTATAAGAAAATAGACAACACTGGCTCCTGCTAAGCACTCCGTGGTAATTTTTCTTAGCAGTGCCTTGCGGCCTTGCAGGGGAGGATGGAACTTGGTATTCCTTTCCCCTTTCTGCCAGTCATGTGCTTTCTGATGCCAGGCCCCCCTCCAGCCCTGCCATCCCAGGGAAACTAGTCCAGACTGTCCCCACAGATCTCCGGACTGACACCTGACTACCTTTGGGGGCATCTGACCCTGCCTACCGTCCCATAGTGACTCACAGTGAAACTAAGATGCACAGTTGGGGTAGGAACTTACTGGCCCAGCAAGAGAATCTCTTCTTCGGGGGCCCATTAAGCTAGGCTGTGTCAGGTGAGGAGAATGGGTACCCTGCACGCCGAGGAGAGACCATCGGTGGGCTGAATCTGGGAATGGAACCATCTCCTGCAGTCTGGGAATGGCTGTGGGCTCAGGGAGGAAGCCGAGGAGAGACCATCGGTGGGCTGAATCTGCTCCTGCAATCTGGGAATGGCTGTGGGCTCAGCAGGCGTAGAGAGGCAGCAGCCAAGCAAGGCGGCGCTGTGCCGGCTGTGTCTTTGGTGCCCCTCAACTACTTCTTTTTTCTTTTTTAGACAGGGTCTCACTCTGTCACCCAGGCTAGAGTGCAGTGGCATGATAATAGCTCACTGCGGCCCTGAATTCCCAGGCTAAGATTCTCCCACCTCAGCCTCCTGAGGAGCTGGGGCTACAGGTGTGGGTCATCATGCCTGCCTATTTTTAAAAATTTTTTTGTAGAAACAGGGTCTTGCTTTGTTGCCCAGGCTGGTCTTGAACTCCTGGCCTCAAGTGATCCTCCTGCCTTGGCCTTTCAAAGTGCTAGGATTACAAGCATGAACCACCTCTCCCAGCCTAGGTTCACTTTTGCAAAAGATGGTTATGGGTGCTTAACGGATCCAGGTAGAGACCGAAGTGCCTATGGGGTGCATATGTGAAGAAAGAGGAAGAGCTTTTTGTCATCTAGATGCTCTGTTTGTGCTTCCCCCGGGCAGAAGCAGCAGCCTTGAGCCCCACAGTGCTCGCCTTGCTCTGGGGACACACAGTGTATTGCGTGTGCCTGAGACACACTCAAATGAGCATCACGAGCAAGGCTCAAGGCCCATGACGTCATCCTCCCACTGTTCTTGGCTTTAACCAGAAATTTACTGGTGACTCATGTCCAGTTTTGGCTTTAAAGGTAAAAGAGACTGGGAGCAATTGGATACAGTCCATATAAGAACAAATAAAATGAATACTTGGAAAATAGGTCCTATGCAGAATGCAATTAGGACTACTTAAATTAGACTACAGCAAGCAGACGGAAGAGGTTATTTATATGAGGAATAGTGATAAACTCTTTTTATGCCTTTTTGGATGTAGATGGGATAGAAATGATATTCATGCTTTATTTATTTCTCTCTACTGAGAACCAAATAAAAGAAACTGGGCTTGATTTGCAACTGCAGAGATGTAGGGTGGATATAAGGCATTATTTCCATGTGTTGTTAGACACTGGTCTTTTGGGATACTTGTTTTTGTTTCTTTTTCTAAAAAATGTGAAAAAGCAAGGCACTTCAAGGATAGCTTTGCTGCAGTGAAGCTAGTTAATATTTTCTAAGTACCTGAGAACTGGGACCTTGGTAGAATCCCACAGAAGCCAGAAAATACATATTCCCTGTTTTCTGAAAGGTTCTGATATTAGGATTAGCTATTCTGATTCTTTTTATTCCTAAAGGTTAAATGCAGTGGGGTAGAGCAAGTGGAAGGAAGATGTTGAGTGCGTGTCCTGGCTCTGACATTCACTAACTCTCTGGCCTTAGGTGAACATAGGCGCCTCATTTACAATGTGGTAATGATGATAGCTTTCCTTCTTAACTCACAGGTCATTAAGTATGTTAAACAGCATCACAAATACGACAGCAGGCTACAAACTGTTGGGTGCTATACAAAGACAGAAACTATTCTTAATTTGGATAAACCATCCTTGATCAAATACGTTTCCAGCTGAAAGTCTTGACGGAACTTGATTCCCAGGTTGGAATTTCAAAACCTGTGCAGTCCACCCATTCCAACAATCTCCTGTCCACCCACCCACTCGACTCTCAGAGAATGTCTATCTGTGGTAGGCAGTGTAACAGGCATGGCGATGCCACGATGAATCTCACACAGTGCCTGGCTGTGTGGGAAGGCAGATGACAGTCTGGTCAGGGTGGAGAGAGAAGGAAACAGGTCATTACAGTGCAGAGCAGCGAGCCCTCTGATCTAGCCAGGCGTAGGTGCTACGAGACCTCACCTGAGGGCCCCAAATCCAGCCTGGTGAGGACAGAGGGAGACTCCTTGGAAGTGCTGGCCAACCCAGTCTTGAGTGATAGAAGTTAGCCAAGTGACGCCGGGCACGGTGGCTCAAGCCTGTAATCCCAGCACTTTGGAAGGCCGAGACGGGCGGATCACGAGGTCAGGAGATCGAGACCATCCTGGCTAAACGGTGAAACCCCGTCTCTACTTAAAAATACAAAAAACTAGCCACTTTGAAAGGCCAAAGCAGGAGGATCACTTGAGGCCAGGAGTTCAAGACCAGCCTGGGCAACAAAGCAAGACCCTGTTTCTACAAAAAAATTTTAAAACTAGCTGGCGCCTGCAGTCCCAGCTACTCGGGAGGCTGAGGCAGAAGAATGGCATAAACCTGGGAGGCAGAGCTTGCAGTGAGCTGACATCCGGCCACTGCACCCCAGCCTGGGTGACAGAGTGAGACTCCATCTCAAAAAAAAAAAAAAAAAAGTTAGCCAAGTGAAGAAGGAATGGGTTGGGGAGGACCCTAGCACCCAAAAGCAAAGTGAAAGCTCAGGGCACTGCAAGACCTGCTGGTAGCTAAAGGTTACACGTTGCCCATGCAGGAGGATAGCCGAGAAGGGAGGCATGTCAACCAGGAGCCGCCCCACACCCAGCTTGTCTGCCTTGTTAGGGAGTTTGCACTTTAATCTTGAGGTCAATAGAGAGCCTCTGAAAGGTTTTTAATAGGGAGTATTAAGATTGGATTGAAATGTCAGAGATGTCACTCCTCATGCAAAGTTGAGGATGAACTGGAGTGGGCAGGACTCTGGTCAGGAAGACCAGTGAGACGACTGTTGCAGCAATTTCGGGAGGAATGGAGGTGGCCTGACTAGGAGAGGGTAGATTGGTCAAAAGTTTTAGGGATGCAACCAGACAGAAACATTGTTACAGAAGGAATAAAAGGAGTGAGAAAGTTGGAAAGATAGGATATTGAGGTCAGAGAGTGGAAGATAAAATAGTTCCTGATGATGGCTGGGACCAGGGTGTAGCCTTCAGAATGAGAGCTGAACATGAGTGGAGATGAAAGTCATGTGGCGTGAGGTCAAGGATGTGGGAGGTTTCTCCCAGGGCTTTAAAAAATGTGGTAAAGGCCCGGCGCAGTGGCTCACGCCTGTAATCCCAGCACTTTGGGAGGCCGAGGTGGGCGGATCACGAGGTCAGGCGATCAAGACCATCCTGGCTAACACGGTGAAACCCCGTCTCTACTAAAAAATACAAAAAATTAGCCCGGCGTCGTGGCAGGCGCCTGTAGTCCCAGCTGCTCGGGAGGCTGAGGCAGGAGAATGGCGTGAACCTGGGAGGCGGAGCTTGCAGTGAGCTAAGATCGCACCACTGCACTCCAGCCTTGGAGATGGAGCGAGACTCCATCTCAAAAAAAAAAAAGGGGGGGGGTACAATACACGTAACATAAAATTAACCATCTTAACCATTTTTAAGTGTATTAAGTACATTGTATGAAGAACATTAAGTGTGTTAAGTGGCATTAAGTACATTCACATGGTTGTACCACCATCACCACCACCCAGCCACAGAACTCTTTCCATCTTGCAAAACAGAAACTCTGTACTCATTAAACAACAACTCCCCATCCCTCCCCCTCTACCTTGGCCAGCCCATGGCAACCACCATTCTCCAGACTTTTGGGAGCCACCATTCTTCGGATTTCTGTCTCTATAAATTTGACCATTCTAAGAACCTCATAAAAGTAGAACCATACAATATTTGTCCTTTTGTGACTTGCTTATTTCACTTAGCACAAATGTCCCCAAGGTTCAACCGTTTTGTAGCATGTATCAGAATTTCCTTCCTTTGTAAGGCTGAATGACATTCCATTGTATATACTCCTTTCTCTTTTAGACTTTTGATTATGGCTCACAACAAGAAATGTAATTTACACCGTGACCTGTTAGACATGAAGGTATTATGTCATGGAAATAACCTATTATTAGCATATGTTTTATATCATGTATATAATTAAAATAAATATTTTACCCCCCAACCACCTTTCCTACATGTGAAGTACTCTAATATTTTCTTTCTACTCTGTTTCTTTAGAAAAAGATTGCTGACCACAATCCTCAAAATCAATTTCATGACTCATTAATGGGTTGTGATTCCGAGTTTGTAAATGACTGGTCTGTTTGGACATTGAAGTTACCCAGGATGATGGCAAGACTTGGATTGGAGTGGTGCCAAAGTCTTTAATGAATATGGACGAGCAAAGAAAGACACAGCTCCATGCATTTTTCCTTGTGAAGGGCCTGTGATTTCAGCACAATCTATTAGGTAAAGGTCCAGACTATCAGTTTACTTCTGGTATAAACAGGATAATTCACGGATTTGCTGTTTTTTCCCCAGTGGTCTCCAGCTGGCATGGGTCTTTAATTTATTCACTGCCAGTGACCATTCCCCTCCCTTTTTTCTATCCTAAGGAAGAACTAAGTAAAGTGCCCTTCTTCACATTCCCCAGCCCCACAGTCTGATCTGGCAAAGGGGCAGGGATGCGGGAACCTCAGCAGCAGGTGACTGTGGCCTCCAGACTCTGCCATGCTTCCAAAAGTTCCAGCCATCTCACGGTTGCAAGAATCTCCCAGAGGGAGAGGCCATGTCCAAAGCGACGGTGGGTGGGGTTCGGCCTCCCAGGCTAAGCCTGGGGATGTCCCTTGCCTTGCCCAGAGGAGAGAGCAGGGTGGGAGGCACTGAGGGCAAGGGTCAGGGCTCCCACAGAGCTAGTGTGTGGGAGGAGAACGGGGGCACCTGGTTGTCCTGCCCGTCTAAGAAAGTCAAAGGGTTTCTCCGTTGTCTCCCTGAGTCATTACACCCCCAGCTATTTTTGTTAAACATTAACACAAAGTGTCAGGAGAGCTTCATCATTTTTAATGAGCTAATCTCTGTGGCATCCCCAAAGAATGAGGTCAGAACAATCACCATCTCAGTAGCAAGGAAAAAAATAGGCAGAGGTGGGAAGGGAAATCGAAGGAAAATCCATATTTCATCAGGCATTTACTGACACCCATTCTGCACTGCACTGATGTTGCAATGTATCATGCAAACAAGAGAGTCTCTGCCTTTTTTTTTTTTTTTGAGACAAGGTCTCACTCTGTTGCCCAGGCTGGAGTGGTGTGGAGTAGTTCAATAATAGGTACAGCTCCATCTCCTGGGCTCAAGTGATCCTCCCACCTCAGTCTCTTGAGTAGCTAGGACTACAGGTGCCCACTACCATGCCCAACTAATTTTTGTATTCTTTTTGGTAGAGACAGAGTTCTGCCATGTTTCCCAGGCTGGTCTTGAATTCCTGGGCTCAAGTGTCCTACCTGCCTTGGCCTCTGAAAGTGCTGAGATTACAGGCATGAGCCACCATGCCCGGCGGGTCTCTGCTTTTTGAATGTTGACCTTAGATGTGGGGTAGGGATGATCAGACCAAGTATTCTGAATTAAGGACTTGGAATTTGCAAAGTCCAGTGATGAGAAAGAACTTGACTTATTTTATTTATTTATTTATTTAGAGACAGAGTTTCACCTTGTTGCCCAGGCTGGACTGCAATGGCGCGATCTCGGCTGACTGCAACCTCTGCCTCCCAGGTTGAAGCCATTCTCCTGCCTCAGCCTCCCAAGTAGCTGGGATTACAGACGTCCACCACCACGTCCGGCTAATTGTTGTATTTTCAGTAGAGACGGGTTTCACCATATTGGCCAGGCTGGTCTCAAACTCCTGACCTGGTAATGGCCTCGGCCTCCCAAAATGCTGGGATTACGGGCGTGAGCCACCTCGCCTGGCCGACTTGTTTAGAAAAGTGGGAGTGAGGTTAATATCAGGAGTCCAGAGTTCAAGAGTGGACAGTCAGGAAGGACTGATCTTGTCAAGATTTTGATGTGGCTGGATGATTTGATCAACAGATTACAGAGAGCCCTAGAGCATCACAATGCTTAGGCTGGGCATTTGAGTGCCAATACCTCACTATAAAACACACTGAGCTGGACAGTCAATGACACAAGGGCTTAAGGATTTTATAAAACATGACTACAGGCCGGGCGCGGTGGCTCAAGCCTGTAATCCCAGCACTTTGGGAGGCCGAGACGGGCGGATCACGAGGTCAGGAGATCGAGACCATCCTGGCTAACACGGTGAAACCCCGTCTCTACTAAAAAATACAAAAAACTAGCCGGGCGAGGTGGCGGGCGCCTGTAGTCCCAGCTACTCGGGAGGCTGAGGCGGGAGAATGGCGTAAACCCGGGAGGCGGAGCTTGCAGTGAGCTGAGATCTGGCCACTGCACTCCAGCCTGGGCGACAGAGCGAGACTCCGTCTCAAAAAAAAAAAAAAAAAAAAAAACATGACTACATATGGCACTTCATATTAGTCAATGTTCTTTCACAGCAATGATTGCATTTTATCCTTGTAACCCAGCAAGGTCAGTATAGTGGGCATTTCCTTATACTAGTACCTCTGTTCTACACCACCCCACACCCTTTTCCTTGATAAAGATTCTGGGGATTGGAGAGGAAGTAACTTGTTCTGCACTAACTGGAAAAAGAAGCTAGACATTCTGACCCAGCCTAGGACTCTCTCCACTACTCCAGGTGCCTCTTTAGCTTGAGTCTCCCTCCAACCCTGCTTTTTCTGCACAGCCCAGTGAGTTCTTGCTTGCTAAAAGAATCTGGCCCAGCCAGGAAAAAGGACACATATGTTGTGTCTTCACATATGTTGGTCTTCAGAGGCAGCAGCGCTTTTGTGCCACCAACATAAATCTGATAGGCACTGAGATCTCAGTCTTCCCTTTTATTCTGGGAAGGGAAGAGTGGAGCTTAGGCCAGACCATCCCTGCCACCGACCAACTCACTGAATCGGTTCCTTGGGGAGGAGCACTGGGAGATGGAGTGATATGTCATAGATGAGTTGATGTCACATTTATGGGTTAGGATCTGGCCCTGCCATTTACTAGCTGGTAGTGTCAGGCAAATTTCTTAACTTTTCTGAGCTTCAGTCTAATGGCAGTAGCCAGGATTATTGTTAAGAGTAAGCCTGGACCGTAAGCTTCATTCCCTGAATAGCTAGTATTACAAATGGTGGGCTGTTAGCCCCAGGGAGCTCGGAAGTCTCTGCAGTTTTATCCGGGGGTCCTGGTGTTGCCCGCTCTGTGGATGGGTCAGGCTCTGTGGAGATTCCCCACTTAACCCACCGCATCCTGAACACTGGAGGCTGTTGTTCTGGGATCCAAAGCTTCTCCACTGTTGCCTCAGGGCATCCTGACCCAGTGAATTGCCTCCTTTAGAAGCAGTACTTTCCCATCCTCCCAGACTAGCTAATTTACTGCTGATGAAAATAGCTTTAATGGAACTTGGGTCCCAGGAAGGCCACAGCTGGCTTAGAGCACAGAATTCCAGGGTAGAAAGGGCTTCCAGGGGTCTCACACTCACTCCCAACTCTGACTTCAAGGAGACAATCCCCACAGTGGAAATCTGTTAAAACACTGAGTAAAACACTGACAGTTCCTGCTGACATCTGACTAAAGTTTTCTTCCAGCTGTACGTTCCCAACCTGCCTGAACGAGGCCTCTAGGCAGCGTCCCATCACATCTCCCCTCTGCTTTCCTAGCTGATGTTGATATTCTCAACCTCTATTTTGCTTGTACGAGTCCCGTTTTTCAAACTCAATGTGCTTCTTGCCTCCAGACCCTCTCTGAGGTTTTGTGTTCCCTCCCCCATTCAGGTGGGGGCTGGAGTGGGATGCGAGCAGAGGCTGATCCGCAGTTGGAAAGGTTGCAGCCCAGGTTCTCCTGACTCAGGAAGAGAAGGGGGAAAAGGAAGTCCTTATCCAAGGACACAGCACACTCTCTTTGGTAATCCAGAGAGACACTTTTGTTTTCTTGGTCACAGAGTGCCCAAGGGGAGCCTCAGAGTAAAGGGTGGCAGAAGTGGGAATAAGGACTGGGTTGGGGGAGGCCAAGGGAGGGCTTAGAGTATGGGTGCAGGAGTCAACACCTCAGGACGCGGATGTGCTTGGTAAGACAGGTGACTGGCCTGGAAAGTTGAGATCACGGCCTTACTTCTTTATTTTACCTCGCTAGTGGAGACCTGGTTACTCACGAGGCCATGGCATCCTGATCATTCATTCAAGAAATATTCACTGCCTAGCTATATTAGGAGTTAGAAATAAAATGCACAGCAAAGCCCTGCAGGAGTTAATAGTTTTGGTGTGGGATTTGCTTCCGTAAGCAGACGGTGAGCCGGCTGCAATGCAGGTAAGTACAGGGTGCCACAGGAAGACAGACGAGGAGCTAGTCACCCACCTGACAGACGTGAGGAGAGATTCAGGAAAATCTTCCCAGAAGGGGTAATAATTGAGCTGAACTATGGAGTGTTACAAGGGCTCAGCCTGTCAGGAAGCAGGGAAGGGCTTCCAAGAAGGAGTCATTTGCTTAAAGTCCCAGGCTGAGAGAGGAGAGAGTGGGCCAGGACAGTGGCAGAGTGGGCTTTATGACTGCAGCTGTGGGTATGAGGAGGAGACTGGGAGTGAGAAATGAGGCCAGGAAGGCAGGCAGGGGCTGGGTCCTGAGGGACATGGGCAAGCTGCTTCCAGGAGATGGATGAAAGGAGCCTGTGCTCCTTGAAGGAGTCTTCCTGGCTGTGCCCACCAACAGGCAGGCAGTGGTGGCTTCCCTCGGTCAAAGCTGCATCATCCCTCAGAGCCGAGGCTTGCTAAGCTGAAGTCATGCTGGTGCAGGCAGAGGCAGAGGTTCTTAGCCAGCATGATGGGGCACAGCTATGTAATTCTTGGGTGGTTTGGGGGATGGAGGATTCTTTCCAGACACTCTGACGCTATCACACCAAAGTCAGGCCTTTCTTCACTCGACAATGGGCACCTGTATGGATGGGGCATAGCAGCCGTGTCTGCAGCTGTATGCCAGTTGCATTTGGTGAAGGGAGCAGAGGGCAACACTGCTCTAAATGCAATAGCTCTGGAAAGGAGGCAGAGTGAGAGGCAGGAGAGGTGATGTCATTGGCATGTCTGTCCTGGCTCCTAAATACTGTAGCTCGCTTTACAATCTGCTGGATCTTGCATGTCCAAGGAAGTATGCAGCCTCAATGTGATGGTCCGAGAGAATCTTTTATTGCTACTTCCTGTTATTGAGAATTGAAAATGGATCTGACTCGGCAGAGAACGCACCAATCCCATCCCATCATCCCTGCCACACATACAACAGTCTGCTGCTCCCTCTTCATGCAAAGTCCTTCTTCTGTTTGGCTGCTGGGGGTTGACAGAAGCAGCAGCATGGCAGGGACTGTCATTTGCTTTGGACTGATTCGGCTCTGACCTATGGGGGTGGGACCATGGTCTCCCCAAAATCAGACAGAAAGGGAGCAGTGAGGATGAGACCCCTTGGTGGGGAGCTTAATGTGGACTAGTAGCTGGCCTGCATGTCCAGAAACTGGATGGCTCCAAGCCTACCATCTTCCTCATGGGCAGGGTCTTCTTTAGACCCCCAGAGCTGCAGTCTTGGTGCCTTGCTATTGTCCTGAGTTCCACAGACCGGCGGAACCATGATACATGCCACACTGCACCAGAGTGATCACAGCTGTGGACAATTCTACTAAAACGACTTGCAGGCTGGGCACAGTGGCTCATGCCTGTGATCCCAGCACTTTGGGAGGCCGAGGCGGGTGGATCATGAGGTCAGGAGGTCGAGAGCATGGTGAAACCCCGTCTACTAAAAATACAAAAAAAAATTAGCTGGGCGTGGTGGTGGGTGCGGTGGTGGGCGCCTGTAGTCCCAGCTGCTCGGGAGGCTGAGGCAGAAGAATGGCGTGAACCCAGCAGGTGGAGCTTGCCGTAGCCGAGATAGCGCCACTGCACTCCAGCCTGGGTGACAGAGCAAGACTGCATCTCAAAAAAACAAAACAAAACAAAACAAAAACAAGAACAAAAAACGACTTGCAACGCAGCCACCTGTACAATCCTTTTCTCCCTTTTTCTGCCCTTCTTTCCAATCTTTCACTTCCCTCTCACATTTTGCTAGGCAAAAGGATGACCTAAATTAAGTGCTTCTTCCCTTACCTACTCCTTTAACCCCTCTTTTCCATTCTCCCTCTCAGCTCTCTCTCATCCCATTCTTCTCGTCCCCATTCCTCTTCCTGTTCTGCAGCCAGCTCTGCCGGGTCAGGGGTCAAGGGAGTGACCAAAGTGCCGTGTGTCCTTGTTGGCGGGTTTGACACTTCATTCCCCAAATGCTAACTGGTGCCTCTGCCATCGCGCAGTGCCACCAGTTGCCTTGCCCTGTGGTTTACGTTATGCATTGGGGGCACCTTTCACGTACAATACAGAGTCCACGGTGCCACTGGAGTTGTGCAGCTCAGCCACCTTAGTTTCAGTGTGGCACTCAGAAGCCTCCAAAGCAACAAATCTCTTAGGGGAAAACGGTGCCCTCTTGGTGGAGACCAGGTTCTCAGATGGACATCAAAGTCTGTGAAAAATGGCTCTATGTACCCAAGTCTCCCTGTTACTGTTAACCTGAGGCTCAGAGCCTTCTGACTCAAAAATCTTCTGAATTAGGCTGGGTGCAGTGGCTCATACCTGTAATCCCAGCACTTTGGGAAGCCAAGGCAGGCCAAGCCCAGGAGTTTGAGACCAGCCTGGCCAACATGGTGAAACCCTATTTCTACTAAAAATACGAAAATTAGCCGGGTGTGGTGGTATATGCCTGTAATCCCAACTACTTGGGAGGCTGAGGCACGAGAATTGCTTGACCCTGGGAGATGGAGGTTGCAGTGAGCCAAGATGGTGCCACTGCACTCCAGCCTGGGTAACAGAGTGGGACCTTGTCTCAAAAAACAAACAAACAAACAAACATCTTCCTGATCCTCCCGCTCCAGCCTCACCATCCACTGCTTCCCAAGTGACCACATCTCTGGACAGATGGATGGTCTGAACAGGCCATGTGCTAGCCTAGCTCCACACCCAGCTTCTGAGGGTCTTGTTGACAGCAGCACCTTGTCTCTAGATCAGAATCCGTCCTCCTGTCCATCCCTGCTCAGAAACACCCTCGCACCATTCTCCAGACTCTTTTAGAGTCTGCTCCCCTCACTGGGGACAGTTCAATGGTTTCCACTACAACTAGAAAGAAATCCCTCCCGATCCTTATGAGGCCCTGTGTGCTTTGACCCCAGCCTGGCTCTCCCACCTCCTGCTCCTGCCCTTGTCCACTCCCCTCCCACCACACTGGCCTTCTGCTCGCACGCTCACCACCCTCACACCCCTCTCAAGGCCCTGCACTTGCTGCTGTTACTTCTGCTTGCAGAACTCTTCCCCCAGACATCAGGGGCTGCCAGGAGGTGAAATCTATAAGGGCAGAAGCCTTTTCTTTTGGCATAGTCACCATTGCATTCCAAGTGGCTTAGAGCAGTGCCTGCCTGGCACATGGTGGGCGATGGCTAAATAAACACTGAATGAAAGGTGTAGGAACACGCTGCCCTAAGTTGTCTGTCTCTTTCTTCCTTGCTCCATCTTTCCTTTTCCATCCTCAAGGGGAAGCCTCCTGAGGGCAGAGATCTGCTCAGTGTCAGACATCCCCCTCAGCATCCAGCCTAGTGCCTCCAGCAAAGGGGCTTCTGTCAATGTTTGTTGACAGAATGGAGACAGAGCTGGTGGGAATAGTTCTTTCATGCCTTTCCCACCAGGCGGGCTCAGCAGCCTCCCAGGCAGACAAAGAGTAACCCTTGTCCTCCCAGGCTGCTGGTCCTTTGGTTCGGCAAGCCTGCCAGCAGCCCCAGCCTCAGGGACATCCGCTCCTTTTGCAGCAGAGCAGATCTTCCCCTGGGTTTCCTTCCCACCATCACTTTCTGAGCTGCTCAGAGTCAGAAAAAGGGTATCTGGCCTCCTGGAACTACAACGCCCCATCATCACACATCTAATCCTAGGAGAAAGCAGACTTCTGCTCAACTGACTGCTGAATTTAAAAAGTGAGATATTCTAGAAAGATGTATTAAAAGATCATGACTTTGGCTGCTATATTTCAAAGACCAGGCAGGGGTTTAGGTGACAGAGTTAAATATTCCAAACTTACCTCATCCTCCCTCTCTCTGTCTCTCAAGGGTAAACATTCCGTTCCTCTTCCAAAACCCAGTGCTTCTCCATATTTGGGAATCTGGAATGGGCACTAGGGGCACAGCCCTGTCTCCTCTCGGTGTCTGCTGGGAGCTGTAGTCCCCAGTGAATGTCGGCTGCTTTTCTCTGGCCAGCAAGCAGTCTGTCCTTTCTCAGGAGGACATCTGAAAGCAGGAAAACTGTACACAGTGAGATGCGATGGTCCTATTAGGAGGCTTGCCTTCTATTTTCAGCTCTCCATGAGCTGGTTTTGAGCAAGGCCTCGCTCCTTTCACGGCTCAGTCTCCCAACCTGTAAAATGGGCATAATTATCTCTCTCTTTTCCTTGCTGCCCGATTGTTTGTTGGGTGGGGTAATTAGGCAACACCCATTCAGTGCTTTGAGTTCATTCCAGAAAGGAGTGCTTTATAAATAACACTTGTTATCTCTAGAGGGGAAAATATTAATTTTGATCGCCTAGATGCCTCCATAAACCAACGCTTTGCCTATACGTCAAAAAGATGCTGTGTAATTCCATGTAAGTGCCTTCCACTTGCCCTGGGTTTAAATGGTTTCCCTGCATCTCATTCTATTTTGTATCATCTCTAGTTTCATATCCTCAAGAATAAACAGTCTCCCTCCTTCCTCTCTGAAAAAATAAAAAAAGAATGAGACAGACCAACTCTGCCCTATGCCAAACGCACAAGAAAATGGTGAAGAAGAAACCATCTAGACCAGACCTGAGCTCCGTGAACTTTATCTCCTTCTTCCCAACTAGCGCATGAGAGCTCAGTCTCTATGCAAGAGGCTGACCTTTGTTCCCATACAAAAAGGAACACGGATTTCATTGCGGCAGGAAGGATTTTTGAAAGACCTTAGTAAGAACTCCCCTTTCTGGAGACTTGAGAGAAGAGTTTTGACACCCAGCACCTTTTCTTTGAGGAGAGAGTCTGGTACAGTGCAGTGGAAACAGCAGCAGAGGTGAAATCACACTGGTTAGGATCCCAGCTCTGAGACTCAGGCAAACATGTAACCTCTCTGGCCTTAGCTTCTTCATCTATAAAATTGAGATGATAATATATGTTAGAGTTTTTTGTAAAGTGCTGCACAAAGATCAGCTGTTTTAAGAGGCAGTATGGTGCAGTGGTGAATAACAAGGAATTTTAAAGTCAGAAACACCTGGATTAGAATTCCACCTGGATTAGCTGTGGAACTGTGATCAAACTACTCAGCCTGTCTAAGCTGTAGTTCTATTACGTTTAACACGGGGATAATGAGCATTAAATGAAACAATGCATCAACGCATGTAATAGAACTAGCCCAGAGCCTGGCACATATGAATTTCTTAATAAATATCGTTATGACTATTATCATTGTCATTGCAATCATTTTTACATATCTTATGCTTGACCATCTCACTTCATGATAATCAAATCAAATAACGTGAAAGTGCTTAAGTTGTAAAGTACTACACAAACGTGAAGGATGATGAGAATTAAGCATACAAAGAAGGGAGATGGGCACCCCAGAGTTCTCCTTGCAGCTTCAGGACTCTATGGGATCAAGAATGTACATACACTTGCTGTTTAGCCACGGAGAACTGTAAACAGCTAAGTCATTATTAGTAACAGCAGGATTATTTGATTTCTAGTTTTAGGTAGTAATTCCAATATCCAATTGAACAATAAAAAGGACTCCCCTGATGTGCCATGAGTAAGTCAGGGTGCAGAGTGGCATAACTGAGTGTAGCTACACATGTACACCGTGTGTGCTTGTGGAAGGATGTGCAGCAAACTGCTAAAAGTTGTTATTAGGAATGGTGGGATTTCAGATGATTCTCATTCTCTTTGTACTTTTGTGTCTTTGAATTATTTTTACTTTAGGTATGTATCATTTACGCAAAAACAAAAGACAAAAGACAGTGGATACTGAACAACCAGATTCCCGTTTGTAAAACCTTGGATCCATAGATTCCTTTAATCTCACAGGTTTTCTCAGGTATGGAAAATGGAGTTTCTGAAAACCAGGAGCAGCTGGTGAAAATCATAATGACAAACGCCTATGACAGGAAGTCAGAGGGGAAGGAGTCCCTGCAACATGGCCCTGGGAAGGGAAGAAGAGACGCCTTTTCATCTCTGTTTATTTCATAGGCTGTAATAACATGGTGGTTTCAGTCGTAGGCTGTGTACACATGAGTTTCCTTGTTTGCTATGGTAACATGCGATTCCTGTTTTTCCACCTCTGTTTTTCTGATCCCTTAGACTCTGGCTGTTAGAGAGGGGAACTATGAACTCACCTACTCATTCATGCTACCCAGGTAATCACCTCTGTCATGAGGGATTAGGGGAAAGGTGTGTGGAGTCTACCTGTAATATATTTCCACTGTCCTGCTACATTTCAAAACCAGACGCACAAAGAATCAAACAAGCTTCCCAGCAGGACACAAAATAGAAGGGATGGTGACTGCATGCCTTGCCATTCGGGATCCTCTTCTTCCCAGAGAACTCCCCGCAGGCAGGTCTGTACCTGCTTAGAGGCAGCCTGTCTGCTGAGCGGCCCATCCTCAGTGAGGGAGGATAAGAGGCTGGGGCTGGGGGGATGGGCAGAATCTTTCCTGTTGCCACAAACCACTGAGAGTGTCCCCAGAAAACTGAACGTATCTGGACTTCGCCATCAGAGCCCATGTTAGTGTGGCGCAGGAACAAGGTAGGCTGCCACATCTGGCCTGGCATGCTATGAAGCTGCAAGACTCTGGGGCACCACCCCCCACACATGTGCGATATGATTGGCACCTCCAAGAGTTGTGCCCTGTGAATCCCAGGAAGGGTCCATTTCTTTTTGCTTTCTTTCTTTTTTTTTATTTTTTGAAACGGAGTCTTGCTCTGCTGCCCAGGCTGGAGTGCAAGGGCGCGATCTCAGCTCACTGCAACCTCCGCCTCCTGGGTTCAAGGGATTCTCCTGCCTCAGCCTCCCGAGTAGCTGGGATTATAGGCACCCACCACCATGCTCAGCTAATTTTTATATTTTTAGTAGAGACAGGGTTTCATCAGGTTGGCCAGGCTGTTCTCGAACTCCTGACCTCAGGTGATCAACCCGCTTCAGCCTGCCAAAGTGCTGGGATTACAGGCATGAGCCACCGCACCCAGCCGGAAGGGTCATTTTTCCTGAACATACTAACTTGCAGAGAAAGGTCTTTACAAAACCAAGTAGACTGGAGCTTGGCTGAGTAGCCCTTAACTTTTGAAGTGAACTGAAATGTCACTGGTTAAAAAGATACAAGGACACCTGTTTTCCTCACTTCACCAGCTTTTAAGTGTTGCATCTGGTGTCCTTCTGCTTCGGAAACAGATGCTGAGTGGGGCCTCAGTTTCTCCTTGACTGTAGTATAAGCCTCCTTCCAACTCTAAAATTCTGTGGTTCAGAGTGACTGAGTTTATTAGATTATTTCCTAGGAGATAAGGAAAAGAACTCTAGTTGCAAATTGTTCATAGACAAGAAGTCAGGCTAGGCAGATCAGTATCTGCAGACACCTGCCAGTGTCTCTCTTTTTGCAGGGCTGGGCCAGGGCATGGACCTTCTCAGCTTCCAACCTTTTCACATAGTGCTCACCAGCAAGGGTGCCTGAAAGTCAAGGCCATATGACACTGAACAGCACAGGGGAGGTGGGGCCCCTCTGCAGCATTACGTGCGGTTATTTCACGCCAAGCTAGATGGCACTGGGATCCTAGAATGAGTGGGACCCTGTCCCTGCCCAAGGAGGACACAGTACAACAGGGGAATGACACAAATAACTATAAGGAACTATGGAAATTTGGAAGGACCCACAGGTGAGGCATCAAAAAAACAGAGCATGATTGGGAAAGAGTGATTCACCTGAATTAGGTAGGATCAGGAAAGACTCTGGGAGGAGAGAGCATCTTTATACCCTTCCACAATAGAGCCAGGGCTGAATTATCCCCGGTGCACACCCATTACTGATTTCATTTCTCAGGCTTGGAGAGGGAATGAATTCGTCTGTCATCGTGAAGGTTTGTTCAGCCTTCTCTGAGTGCATCTTCTGACTCCTGGGGTAGGTAAGAAATGGAGGGGCTCCTGAAGTCACCTTCAAGGCAGATGAAGAGGAGCTATGGAGGCCCTTTGAAGCATGGCCCCTAGGCATGGGATCCGGTAAGAAACCTCCTTCCCAGCTTTTCCACTGAAACCATGGATTTTAAACTTGGGCAGAGTTTCCAAGCTTTCATTTCCCATCTATCAATAGGGATAATAATAATAATATACCCATATGACCTTGTTCACAAATTTGCTTTCAAGGTCAAATAAGACGAGCAATAGTACCTTGTAGATCCAGTATTATACTAGTTAAGAAGAAAGACTGGAGCCCAGTGGCCCGGATTAAGTCCCCGCACCTCCCTCAGCTCCACTATGCACTTGTTGGGTGACCTTGGGCAAGTTATTTAACCTCCCCATAACTCAGTTTCTTCCTTTACAAAATAAGAGTGAGCCTAGGGCTTCCATCATATAGTTATAAGGATTCAAATGAGTTAAATGTAAAGCACTCAGGCCAGGTGTGGTGGCTCACACCTGTAATCCTAACACTTTGGGAGGCTGAGGCAGGAGGATTCCTTGAGCCGAGGAGTTCAAGACAAGCTGGTCAATATAGTAAGACCCCATCTCTACAAACAATTAAAGAATTATCCAGGCGTGGTGGCATGTGCCTGTAGTTCCAGCTACTCAGAGGCTGAGTTACGAGGATTGCTTGAGCCCGGGAGGTTGAGGCTGCAGTGAGCTGTGATGGCACCAGTGCACTCCAGCCTGAGCAACACAGACAGACCCTGTCTCAAATAACTAACTAACTAAATAAATAAATATAGCACTCAGAAAAGCATCTACTGCATAGTTAATATACTATATAAATTGAGCCATCACTATTATTGTTGTAAAGTACTATACAGGACGATTATGATGGTCACTTCTTAGACACAGAAGCAGAGTTCTGCTATGTCTACGTGGAGAGGAACACTAGAGGCAGCAATGAGTTCTGCCCTGAACTCCTAGTCCAGGCTTTAAAAAAGAGCCATAAAAATACCATCCCACTGATGAACGTCTGGAGCAAGGGAGGCGTGCCTTGACCATCCTGGAAAAACATCATCTCCACCCCACCTATACTTATCTCCTTGGCTCTCTTCTGGCCAAAGGTCCACACTTGGTCTGAACCTATTGCATGCAGAGCTTTGCCACAGATGTCCCTGTACGGAGGGGTTCTGGCTGGTTGTGATGTTCGAAGGGGCAGCTGTGGATGCTGTTTATTGGCCTGAAATGTGGAACCAGTGTGGAGAGGGCAATACAGGCTAGATTGACCTCAGATGTAGGCTTTTTATTTTTATTTTTTGAGACAGGGTCTTGCTCTGTCATCCAGGCTCGAAGACTCGAGTGCAGTGGCGCATCATAGCTTACTGCTGCCTTGAACTCCTGTGCTCAAGCGATCCTCCTGCCTCAGCCTCTCAAGCAGCTGGGACTACAGGCACGTGCCACTATGACCAGCTAATTAGAAAACATTTTTCAATACAGATGGGATCTCGCTATGCTCCCAGGCTGGTCTCAAAGTCCTGGGCTCAAGTGATCCTCCTGCCTCGGCCTCCCAAAGCGCTAGGATTACAGGTATGAGTCACTGTGCCCGGCCAGATGTGGACATTTTTGACTTTTGCATGGAAGAGTCAATAATTGGATTCCAGGGCTGGGCATGGTGGCTCACACCTGTAGTCCCAGCAGTTTGGGAGGCCGAGGCAGGTGGATCACTTGAGATCAGGAGTTCAAGACCAGCCTGGCCAACATGGAGAAACCCCACTTCTACTAAGAATACAAAAATGAGCCTGGCATGGTGGCATGCAACTATAATCCCAGCTACTTGGGTGGCTGAGGCAGGAGAATCACTTGAGCCCAGGAGGCAGAGGCTGTGAGTGAGCCGAGATTGCACCACTGCACTCCAGCCTGGGCGACAAAGTGAGACCCTGCCTCAAAAAAAAAAAAAAAGAATTGGATTCTAGGTCAGAAAGTAGTATTACAGAACTTTGGGGTGCTATGAGATTCTTTCTTCTTCTTTTTTTTAAATTGAGGCAGAGTCTTGGTCTGTTGTCCAGGGTGGAGTGCAGTGGCCCAATCTTGGCTCACTGCAACTGTGGAAGCCTCCCAGGTTCAAGCCATTCTCATGCCTCAGCCTCCTGAATAGCTGGGACTACAGGCATGCACCACCATGCCTGTCTAACTTTTGTATTTTTAGTATAGGTGGTTTTTCACCATGTTGGCCAGGTTGGTCTTGAACTCCTGGCCTCAAGTGATCTGGCCGCCTTGGCCTCCCAAAGCGCTGGGATTACAGGCATGAGCCACCGTGCCCAGCCGAGATTCTTTCTTCTTTCTTGCCTTACATCAGCCTGAACGAGTCCATGACTGACAAGTGTTCAGTGGACTGTCACATGGTTTCTTCTGCTCTTCACAGCCACCCTATGCAGCAAGTGTTAGTATTAGCGTCCTCAGATGAGATGACTGAGGCACAAAGAAATCTGGTGAATTTCTAGAGGACACCTGGCTTTGTCACTGAAGGAACCAGGATTTTTATTTTTATTTATTTTTATTTTGAGGCGGAGTCTTGCTCTGTCACCCGGGCTGGAGTGCGGTGGCCGGATCTCAGCTCACTGCAAGCTCTGCCTCCCGGGTTGACGCCATTCTCCTGCCTCAGCCTCCGGAGTAGCTGGGACTACAGGCGCCCGCCACCTCGCCCGGCTAGTTTTTTGCATTTTTAGTAGAGACAGGGTTTCACCATGCTAGCCGGGATGGTCTCGATCTCCTGACCTCGTGATCCGCCCGTCTCGGCCTCCCAAAGTGCTGGGATTACAGGCTTGAGCCACCGCGCCCGGCCAGGATTTTTATTTTTAAAAAATTTTTATTTATTTTATTTGAGACAAGGTCTCACTCTGTCTCCCAGGCTGGAGTGCAGTGGTGCAATCTCAGCTCACTGCAGCCTCAACCTCCTGGGCTCAAGCTATCCTCTCACCTCAGCCTTCTGCAGAGTTGAGACTATAGGCATGTGCCACCACGCCTGGCTAATTTTTGTAGAGACAGGGTTTCACCATGTTGCCCAGGCTGGTCTTGAACTCTTGAGCTCAAGCAATCCTCCCACCTCGGCCTCCCAAAGTGCTGGGATTACAGGCATGAACCACTGTGCCCCACCTGAAGGAACCAGGATTCTAACTGTGTCTGTCATCTCCAGTCCAGTGTGCTTTCTGTTTCAAGAACAACAACTCATCTCCTGCGGCAGCAAGCTGAGCAAATCTGCAAGGAGCCACACTGAGCCCTCTGCGGAATGGAAGGAACAACCCCAATTTTCAGAGCCTAGGGAGGGCTAGGGAAGGGGTCGCAACGAGGATACCGGCATCTCAGGTGCTCTGCTAGTTTTCCCAAAATGAAGCAATTCAAACAATACAATTTTTTTTTTTTTTGAGACGGAGTCTCGCTCTGTCGCCCAGGCTGGAGTGCAGTGGCGCTATCTCGGCTTACTGCAAGCTCCGCCTCCCAGGTTCACGCCATTCTCCTGCCTCAGCCTCCCGAGTAGCTGGGACTACAGGCGCCCGCCACCTCGCCCGGCTAGTTTTTTTGTATTTTTAGTAGAGACGGGGTTTCACCGTGTTAGCCAATATGGTCTCAATCTCCTGACCTCGTGATCCGCCCGCCTCAGCCTCCCAAAGTGCTGGGATTACAGGCATTAGCCACCGCGCCCGTCCCTATATTTTGTATTTTTAGTAGAGACGGGGTTTCACCGTGTTAGCCAATATGGTCTCAATCTCCTGACCTCGTGATCCGCCCCCCTCGGCCTCCCAAAGTGCTGGGATTACAGGAGTGAGTAACAATACAAATATTAACGTGGGCCTGGCCTTAAACACCTGAAAGGGCTCTCCTTAGTTTCACTGCGTTTTTTATCTCAAGGATGAGGAAATGAGAGAAGAAGAGGTGATTTCAAAGGCTGTCCCATGAGCCCCAACTTAGAGAGAGAAGGTTGGCTAAGTAAAGACAATACCCATTCACGTTCCCCCCGGGGGAATGAATTCGCTTCTGTTTAGCATTTCTGTGTCTTTGCTTGAGAAATTCTAGGTACTTGTAGACACAGAGGAGATGATGTATCCCAACGGATGTGCGTTGAGGAATCCATTTGTGGGCATAATAGTGCTAAACAGTGGTTACACACGGACTGATATGAAGCCCAGGAATAGTTGAAAATTGCATGAATCAGAAGTGGAACATAATCATATTTTTATATGGTTTCTAGCTCTCCTCTCTCCTGCCTTAAATATCTTGACCTCATTCTGGCTGTCTCACTACTAAACAGGCAAATTTACTTTTAGCAAGGCTGCTTCCTTTAAGACTGTGCGTCCATCTCCTGGACAAATTTGGAATAGCAAGAAATTTGTTAGGAATTAAGGAAAGGGACTTTCCCAGGCAGCAGCTGCTTAGAGCTGGCCGCTTCTGAGCACGTTCCGTCTTCCCAGGCCTGGCTCACAGTTTTCAGTGCTTAACACGCGTGGCGCTTTGTGCGCAATTTTACTTAATTCTTCCCTCAGCCATTGGGAGCTAAGGACAAACTGTTATCCCAATTGTACAGGTGAGGAAATCGGAGCTTATTTAAATAAATTGCCGAGGTCACACAACTAGTAAGTGACAAAATCTCAGTCAAACCAAGGCTCTTTTGGCTCAAAGGCGTGTATTGAGCCCTACTCTGCTCTGCAGGGACAGAACTAAGTATGTTTTCTATTCAGGGCATGCACAGTCATTCCATGAGTGAGTTACACAATGTAAGATAAGGACATTGTGAAAAACAAAACTATACCATACATAATGCACTTTATAATAAAGTACTGGGAACAGAGTATGTGGTAAATTGTAACTATAATAATAATTTTAAACAGATCCACAAATCACACATTATTATATTCTGTTTCACTCGGGCTTTGCTTCCCACATTTGTACTAGGTCCTCTTGGCTTTAGTTTCTCACCAGTTCTCTACCCTTTGAACTCTCTCCAAAGCTTCCCTAGAATTTTTGCTCTCCTAGAAATTAGACAGTCACCTGCTCATATCATACATCCCCTGCCCTTGTCCCCAGACATACACACATCCATCTTCTGGGCTTTCCGTTCTCTTGCGGAAAAGTCTGCAGGGGAAGCTGAGGCAGAACCAAGTCCATCAGATTCCGAGGAAAGATAAGTATGGACTCTGTAACCAGATAAAAGTGAAGCCACAACTTCACTTATTCCACAAATACTTTTTGACTAGCTATAGATGGCACGCACTGTTCAAGGTGCTGAGGTTCCCACAGTGACAAAAGAGACAAAAACGTCTGCCTTTGTGAGTTTATATCATAGTGGAAGGAAACAGACAATAAAAATAAGGAAAATATAGACACTGGTATGTAGATGGTGATAAACGATAACGAGAAATATAAAATAAAGACAGATTGGAAGTGACAACAGTGGGGAGGTAGAATTGGTATCTGCATGTAACGTTGTTTTCGAACAACAAATCCAGGGTGGGGTACAAAGCAGTGAGAAAATGAGGCCCTTATGCTCAGCGCCCCTAACCCTGCGTCGGTGGGGTCACTATTCACTTTGGAACACTGCCGTTGGGACCAACATATTCTCAGTGATCCTTGTGAAGGTTTCCACCCTAAGTCCCTCATCCTCACCAGGCAATATTTATTCTCCCAAAGCAAACTCCGGAGGCAACGCGGAGAAAGTGTGAATTAATTCAAGACTAAGGTTGCCAAAATGTTTGATCAGCTCTGCCTCAGCCTTGACATTACATTACAGATTCCCTGATCGCCGCCGTCGCAGAAGCTCTGAATTAGAAGCGTGCATGTAGTTGCAAATCCATTGCTGGCATTTCTTCCGTTAGCCTCCGCTGGAACTGCTTAGTGAAGATCCCTCCATTTCACAAGATAGCTTCAGTTTTGTTTCGTTTTGACTTCGCCACCCCGAAGCTGTAGCGCACTTTGTTTTCTCACGGGACAGGGGCGGCTTCCGGGGCGCGGCGTGCTGGGGGTTGTAGTCCACAATCTCCCGCCTGTTCCCGTTATAGAAGGCGATGGGCCGGGAGCTGAGGAACTACAACTCCCAGAGTACCCCGCGCCGCTGGGACGCCGTGCGGCTGCGGGGCGGGGCGAGCGCAAAGATGTCCGCGCCCGCTGCCGGGAGGCGAGGTGAGAGTATTTGATCGTAAACTGGCGCCCGGAGCTGAGGCAATTCCTGCACGTGTCGCGGGACCGGAGACGCTAGGGCCAGGTATTCCAAGGATGCAAGAATCCTGCAAATCCGACATGTAAACTGCTTCTCCAGCCTCCAGGCGAGCCCTGCCTTTGCCTCAGGCCCCCTCCTTTTCCTTTTCGGGGAATCGACCTCGGGAAGGGGTGTGGGCAAAGAGATGAGGACTCTCCCTTTTCGCCCAGGCCAACTCGGGATATCCCGGAACCTTTGGGGAGGCGGTCACTCCGACGTCTGAGGACCTGGGCCTTGGGCCCGGACTCGTTATGAAGAGCGACTGCTCGACCTCTGCAGCCCCCTTCAGGGGGCTTGGGGGACCTCTGCGCAGCAGCGAGCCGGTGCGCGCCGCCCCGGCCCGGGCGCCGGCCGTGGACCTTCTGGAGGAGGCGGCCGACCTCCTGGTGGTGCACCTAGACTTCCGGGCGGCGCTGGAGACCTGCGAGCGGGCCTGGCAGAGTCTGGCCAACCACGCCCTGCCAGAGGAACCCGCGGGCACGTACGTGTTGGGCTCGGAAATGAACCGATTTCCGGGTGCTCTTTTGGTGGGGCTCAAGGTCTCAGGAGTTGTCATTCCCAGATTGCCCACAAGGAGCTTTACACCTCGCTTTCATCAGTGGTTTGTCTCCGAGAGGGTGGTTGCTCATCGTGTGCCCATTCTACAGAGGAGGGAAGTCGTATAACAAGAGCTTAGTGGCGAACCCACAGCCAATTATTTGCTCCTTGTTCCAGGGTAGAATGGCATGATGCGAAGGCTGAATGTGTATTAAGTGCTAAGTTCTGTCAGTAAGCAGGTGGTAAAAGTCCTCTCCCAGGTACCTCCGCCCCGCCCCGTCCCGCCCAAGGTTGTTTATTCCTGACGTTGCGGATGGTGGGGAATGGGGGTCATGGCAGGAGCAGTGTTCTGGTCCAATTGGAGGACTGGATTAAAGAATTAATTCAGGGCCGGGCGCGCGGGGGCTTACGCCTGAAATCCCAGCACTTTGGGAGGGCCGAGGCAGGAGGATTGCTTGAACCCAGGAGTTCGAGACCAGCCTGGGTAACATAATGAGCCCTCTTCTCTAGCACAAAGAAGAAAAAGAAAAGAATCCGGAGAAAAAAAACCTTGGGCTTGCATTGCTCTTTCTAATGCCACCAGCCTTGTCTGGCAGGTGAGAGCGTCATTTCTTTGCATTGTAAAGTTGGGTTAGGCCACTCTAGGGAGGTGTTAGGTAGAATAGCGAAAGCTGACCTCAGAGAAGGATGATCTGGAGAGCCCTGGCTGTGTTTTAGGGTACTGGGTGGAAGCTCATTTCAGTGAATGCAGAAGGCTTTGCTTCTCAGTGTCTGGAGGAACCTTACTAGGTGGTGCCTTTTAGCCAGCTGTGGAGTTGCTATACCTCCATTCAGCCAGAAACCTTGCTCCAAGCCCATTTGTTCACTGAGCAAACTTAGTTCCAGCTCTTTTTTCTCCAGCACACCGGTGATGCGTGTTATTTCCCCCTCAGGATTACCCTTCCTCTTCATTTAAATCTGATTTCACCTGGATAAAAAGATGAACGTTGAGCAACAACTGACTTGCCTCTTAAGAGGTTTACAGGAACTTTTAGTTCCTGGGGGAAAGGGCAGCCCATCTAAGTACTAACAGTGATGAGAGAGATGATGGCTGCTGAGTTGGGAGCTGGAGAGGAACAGTCCCAAGGTGGAAGTGGGCATGGAAATGGAGGGGAACCACTTCTAACTGAAATTGGTTTTTTTGCTGACAGCTCCTTGGAGGTGAAGTGCTCCCTGTGTGTTGTGGGGATCCAGGCCCTGGCAGAAATGGATCGGTGGCAAGAAGTCCTCTCCTGGGTCCTTCAGTATTACCAGGTCCCTGAAAAGCTACCCCCCAAAGTCCTGGAGCTGTGGTGAGTCGTCTTTGCTGACTCATCAGATCGTTTCAGAAACAAGCGGATTTTCATCTCCTCTCCTCAATCAGGGCCTAATACCTACTCTTTTCCTCTTCCCTACTATTGCCCTCCGCATCTAATTCTTTCCCTTCACTTCTTTTTTTTTCCTAGACTTCCATACATAGCAATAAAGGATAAGGGAAGAGGAATTTAGGAGTAGAATAGATATAAAGAAGGGAGGGGACAGGGAATAGGAGTGAAATGGGATGACCGAGTGGACAGAGCTGAAAGAGCAGCTTGCTACATCCTGGGAATTTCTAATGCTTCAAAAAGAAGTTTTCTGTTTTGTTTTGTTTTGTTTTGTTTTTGTTTTTTTGAGATGGAGTCTCCCTGTGTCACCCAGGCTGGAGTGTAATGGCATGATCTCAGCTCACTGCAAGCTCAGCTTCCTGGGTTCACGCCATTTTCCTGCCTCAGCCTCCCAAGTAGCTGGGACTACAGGTGCCTGCCACCACGCCCGGCTAATTTTTTTGTATTTTTAGTAGAGACGGGGTTTCACCATATTAGCCAGGACGTTCTCGATCTCCTCGGCCTCCCAAAGTGCTGGGATTACAGGCGTGAGCCACCATACCCAGCCAAAAAAAGCAAAGTTTTTAAAATTGACACTTGTAATTGTACATATTCATGGGGTAAGTTTGACATTTCAATATATGCTGTGTATATGTTGTATAATGATCAAATCAGGGTAATTGGCATACCATCACCTCATACATTTATCATTTGTTTGTGATCAGAACATTCAAAAGCCTCTTTTCCAGCTATTTTGTAATATGCAATACCTTACTGTTAACCATAACCACCGTACTATGCAGTAGAACACCACATCTTATTCCTCCTAACCCATCGTAACTTTGTACCCATTGACGAACCTCTTTCTGTCTTCCTTTTCTTCCTTCCTTTCCCAGTCTCTGGTAACCACTGTTCTACTCTCTGCTTCTATGATACCAACTTTTTTTTTTTAAAGATTCACATGAGTGAAATCATGTAGTATTTATCTTTCTCTGCCTGGCTTATTTCACTTAACCTGATGTCCCCCAGGTCCACCTGTGTTGTCATGAATGAAAAGATTTCATTCTTTTTCATGGCTGTATAGTATTCCATTACACACACACACACACACACACACACACACACACACACACACACTTTCTTTATCCATTCATCTATTGTTGGACACTTAGACTGATTCCATATCTTGGCCATTGTGAACAGTGCTGCATTAAACATGAGAGATAAGGGATTGCTAGATCATGTGGTAGTTCTATTTTTATTTTTTTCACCTGGCCATTCTTGAGTTTATTTCGATGATACTCGGTGAGAGTTCCCTGTACCTAGAAGAAGGTGTTGGGACTCTTGGTGTTGAAGTGTGGCTTGTGCTGAAGACACAGGACCTGGTAGGGCAGCAGGAACTTGATCTCGGAATTGTGGAACTGCTTGACTGTCGGCCAGGGGCACTTGCTGGCTGCAATCTCCTCCACTTTCATGATCTGGATGGTGTAGGCCCTGGTCACGGTGCCGGGTGCCCATCTTGGTAGCACTGGGTGGTCAGTGCTATTCTGCATTCATATTGTGGATGCTGCAGTAAGCATCATAGTGTAGCCAAATGCCAAAGTTCTTCACTTGCAGGGGGATTTTTGGAACACCTGCCCAGTAGACACTTGCCCCTGAAGACTTCATCTTCTTTTTTTGTTTTGAGACGGAGTCTTGTACTGTTGCCTGGGCTGCGGCTCACTGCAACCTCTGCCTCCTGGGTTCAAGCGATTCTCCTGCCTTAGCCTCCCTAGTAGCTGGGATTACAGGTACCCGCCACCATGCCTGGATAATTTTTTGTATTTTTAGTAGAGACAGGGTTTCACTATGTTGGTCAGGCTGGTCTCGAACTCCCTACCTCATGATCCGCCCACCTTGGCCTCCCAAAGTGCTGGGATTACAGGTGTGGTGTAATCCCACCAGCCAAGACTTCATCTTCTTTAGTTGAGATACAAAGTACCAGAAGCGGGACTTGGCAACAACTTGCTTAGGTGCAGAGATTTGCTGGCAGTAAAAGGGCAGCATTTGGGGGTGGGCAGGTGGCAGATACTCTTGCAGTGTGCCCAAGGCCTTCATGGCATTCTCTCAGCACTTGCCACCACTTACAAAAGGAAGTGCCGTCTTTCCTATTTTGAATTTTTTAAAGGAACCTGCATTCTGGTTTCCATAATGGCTATACCAATTTACAGTCCCACCAGCAGTGTGTAAGTGCTCCCTTTCTCCACATCTGCACCCTCACCAACACTAATTTTTTGCTTTTTTGATAAGAGCTGTTCTACCTGAAGCGAGGTGGTGTCTCAGTGTGGTTTTGATTGACATTTCCCTGGTGATTAGTGGTGTTGAACATTTTTTCAGATACCTGTTGGCCATGGTACATCTTCTTCTTCTTCTGAGAAATGAGAAATGTCTATTGAGGTCTTTTTCCCTTTTGAATCAGGTTTTTTTTTTTTTTTTCCATGCTGTTAAGTTCCTGATATATTCTGGATATCAACTCTTTTTTTTTTTTTTTTTTTTTTTTTTTTTGAGACGGAGTCT
>NW_012115622.1:379737-384431 GCF_000951035.1 Colobus angolensis palliatus | reverse complement strand
CGCCCGGCTAGTTTTTTTGTATTTTTTAGTAGAGACGGGGTTTCACCGTGTTAGCCAGGATGGTCTCGATCTCCTGACCTCGTGATCCGCCCGTCTGGGCCTCCCAAAGTGCTGGGATTACAGGCTTGAGCCACCGCGCCCGGCCCGTTTCTTCACTCTTAATTGCTTCCTTTGCTATGCAGAAGTTTTTAGTTTGATGTAATTTCATTTGTCCATTTTTGCTTTTGTTACCAGTGCTTTTAAGGTCTTACTTTAAAAAACCCGTGCTCAGCCCAGGGTTGTGAGGCATTTCTCCTTTGCTTTCTTCTAGTAGTTTCATAGTTTCGGATTTTACACTTCAGTCTTGAATCCATTTTGAGTTAATGTTTGTGTGTGGGGAAAGGTAGGGGTCTGGTCTCCTGCATAAGGATATCCGATTTTCCCAGCACCATTTATTGAAGAGACTGTCTTTTCCCCTGTGTGTGTGCTTGGCATCTTTGTTGAAAATCAGTTGGCTGTAGGTGCCTGAATTTATTTCTGGGCTCTCTGTTATGTTCTATTTTGTCTGTTTTTATGCCATACCATGAGAGTAGAACCATGCTGTTGTGGTTACTATTATAGCTTTGTGTAGTATAGTTTGAAGTCAGGTAATATGATACCTCCAGCTTTGTTCTTTTTGCCCACAACTGCTTTAGCCATTTGGAGTCTTTTGTGGTTCCATATGAATTTCAGGATTTTTGTTTCTTTCTCTTTTTATTATTATTTTTTTTTGTGAGACAAAGTCTTGCTGTGTCTCTCAGGGTGGACTGCAGTGGTGTGATCTCGGTTCACTGCAAGCTCTGCCTCCCGGGTTCACACCTTTCTCCTGCCTCAGCCTCCCAAGTAGCTGGGACTACAGGTGCCCGTCACCACGCCTGGCTAATTTTTTTGTATTTTTAGTAGAGACGGGGTTTCACCGTGTTAGCCACAATGGTCTCGATCTCCTGACCCCATGATCTGCCTGCCTTGGCCCCTCAAAGTGCTGGGATTACAGGTGTGAGCCACCGCGCCTGACCAGGATTGTTTTTTCTATTTCTGTGAAGAATGCCATTGGTGTTTTGATAGAGATTGCATTAAATCTGTAGATTGCTTTGGGTATTTTAATAATATTCTTCCAATTTATGAATGAACACAGGATATCGTTCCATTTTTTTGTGTCCCCTTCAACTTCTTTCATCAGGTTTTATAGTTTTCAGTGTAGAGATCTTTTACCACCTTGGTTTAATTTATTCCTAGGTATGTTTTTTTTTTGGTAGCTATTGTAAATGGAATTGTTTTCTTGGTCTCTTTTCCAGTGGTATATAAACGCTGTTTTTTTGTACATTGATTTTTGTATCCCACAACTTTACTGAGTCCGTTTATTAGTTCTCTCTTTTGGTGGAGTCTTTAGGGTTTTCCCTATATAAGATCTTATTATCTGCAGACAGGGATAATTTTACTTCCTCCTTTCTAATTTGGATACCTTTTATTTCTTTCTGTTGCCTGATTGCTCTGGTGTGACCTCCAGTACTATGTTGAATAAAAAACCAGTCAAAGTAGCCATCTTTGTCTTGATCCTGATCTTAGAGGAAAGGCTTTCAGCTTCCCATTGAGTATGCTGTTAGTGATGGGTGTGTCATGGCAAGTTCCCATTAGCATCAACATTTCATCGGAAAGGGCTGGAGGGCACAGTGAGGAGGGGTTGGATAGGAGAAGCATAGTGGTCGTGAGAAATGAACCAATCATTGAGCACTGACTCTAATTTTGTTGGGATCGGGTTTTTTGGGGACTGTAGCATTCTTTTATACAGCAAAATGCAAGAGCCTAGAGCTGTGCTGGATGTGGTGGGTGCCTGGCTCCAAGACCCAGCCAACCAAGACCTTCCAGAATATGGAGCCTTGGCAGAATTTCATGTGCAGCGGGTGCTGCTGCCTCTGGGCTGCTTGTCGGAGGCTGAGGAGCTAGTGGTGGGCTCTGCAGCTTTTGGTGAGGAGCGGCGACTGGATGTACTTCAGGCCATTCACACAGCGAGGCAGCAGCAGAAACAGGAACATTCAGGCTCTGAGGAGGCCCAGAAGCCAAACCAGGAAGGTAGGACATTATCCCTTTGTGACCTCTGTAAAGTGGATTTGTGGCCTTGCACTGTACCTCAGGGACCATCGTGAAACTCCTGGGAGCTTAGGAGCAGTTCTTTTTATAAATAACTCTTGAATCACAGAATAGGAGGCCTGTTGAGTTGCTTAACAAAGTGAAGCCCAGACCCTCTGAAGTTGGCAGTGGAAGGAGAATCTCCACATGGGAAGGTGTTGCTGGGTCTTGGGACCTTGACTTGTCTTTTGAAAGTCATTTTTCCGCTGGAGTCCTCTGACGAGGTCTCTTGCTTCCACCATACTGGTCTGGGTGGGATGTCCTTCCTCCTTTACATGCTGGCCCCAATACAGACGCAGCTGAGATCTGCTGGGATAGCCAAAGGAATATAAGAAACTAATTTGCAGACCCTTTCCCTGGTCCCTGAATCTTTTCCGCCCTTTTCCTTGAGTAATGATCTAGTCTAGTTGTGAATACTTCCATGGACAGAAAGTCACCATCTCTTTTTTTGGTTTTGTTTTGAGATGGAGTCTCGCTCTGTCGCCCAGGCTGGAGTGCAGTGGCGCGATCTCCACTCACTGCACGCTTCGCCTCCTGGGTTCATGCCATTCTCTTGCCTCAGCCTCCTGAGTAGCTGGGACTACAGGCACCCGCCACCATGCCTGGCTAAATTTTTGTATTTTTAGTAGAGACGGGGTTTCACCACATTAGCCAAGATGGTCTCGATCCCCTGATCCCGTGATCCACACACCTCAGCCTCCCAAAGTGCTAGAATTACAGCCGTGAGCCACTGTGCCCAGCCCCGGCTAATTTTTTGTATTTTTAGTAGAGACGGGGTTTCACTGTGTTAGCCAGGATGATCTCGATTTCCTGAACTCGTGATCTGGCCGTCTCAGCCTCCCAAAGTGCTGGGATTACGGGCACTGAGCCATCGCATCTGGCCGTTCTGAAAGGTTTTAAAAAACTTTTACAAAGATTCATTCAATATAGTAAATAATACATAGTCAAAATCAGTAATATACATGAGGAAAATCATTTATATTCATGAGAGTTGCAAGAGTATCTGCAGTTAAGGTCCGAAGGCTTTAGCCAATACTTAGTACCCTTCTGCTCAGCTTTTTTTTTTTTTTTTTTTTTGAGATGGGAGTCTCGCTCTGTCGCTCAGGCTGGAGTGCAGTAGCACGATCTCGGCTCACTGTGCTCACTGCAACCTCCGCCTCCCGGTTCAAATGCTGCTTCTGCCTCAGCTTCCCGAGCAGCTGGGACTACAGGCGCCCACCACCGCGCCTGGCTAATTTTTTGTATTTTTAGTAGAGACTGGGTTTCACTGTGTTAGCTAGGATGGTCTCGATCTCCTGACCTCATGATCCGACCTCGTGATCCACCTGCCTCGGCCTCCCAAAAGTGCTGGGATTACTGGCGTGAGCCACCATGCCGGCATTTTTTTTTTTTTTTGAGACAGTTTCACTCTTGTTGCTCAAGTTGGAGTGCAATGGCACGATCTTGGCTTACTGCAGCCTCTACCTCCCAGGTTCAAGTGATTCTTGTGCCTCAGCCTTCTAAGTACCTGGGACTGCAGGCGCACGTGGCCATGCCCGGCTAATTTTTTGAATTTTTAGTAGAAACGGGGTTTCACCATGTTAGCTAGGCTGGTCTTGAACTCCTGACTTCTATTGATCCGCCCACCTTGGCCTCGCCTCCCAGAGTGCTGGGATTATAGGCGTGAGCCACTGCGCCCAGCCTGCTCAGCTCTTAGAAGCAAGCGCAGAGGTTGAGGTCAGGGAATCTGATTCCCGTGACTCCCCTGAAGCTGTGCTCTGTCTCCCTGGCCAGGCTCTGTCTCCCACAAGTTCCTGTCACTACCGATGTTGGTTCGCCAGCTTTGGGACTCTGCAGTGAGCCACTTCTTTTCTCTGCCCTTCAAAAAGAGCCTCCTGGCTGCCTTGATCCTCTGTCTCCTGGTGGTGAGGTTTGATCCAGGTAAGTGGTGGAGACTCTTCCCCCCGCCTTCCTGGGAAGGGGTTGTTGTCAGGGCTGGGCCTGTGGGAGTGGGTATTTGTCAGTACTCCTGTCAGAGTCCTACTGGGGATGGGGGTCTCTCCTATGACATTTCCCCCCGAGTCTGTTCCACAAGGAGGAATTGCTGGACTGGGGCATGAGTCAGCCCCACCCAGAAGGAGAGGCCAGTCCTGGAGTCCATGAGAGCAGCCGGGAGAAAGTCCACTTGGCCCTGCTGACTCCTTAACATGGACTGAGTCATAGCCCTCCACTTTTTCTAGGGCTGACCTCTGACCAGAACCTCAGAATTTAAGAAAACTTCCCCTCGGCCAGGAGCGGTGGCTCACACCTGTAATCACAGCTCTTTGGGAGGCTGAGGCAGGCAGATCACAAGGTCAGGAGATAGAGACCAGTGTGGCCAACATTGTAAAATCCCGTCTCTACTAAAGGTACAAAAAAAATTAGCCAGGCGTAGAGGCACGTGCCTGTAGTTCCAGCTACTTGGGAGGTTGAGGCAGGAGAGTAGCTTGAACCCAGGAGGCAGAGATTGCAGTGAGCCAAGATCGCGCTGCTGCACTGCAGCCTGGGCGACAGAGCAAGACTCTGTCTCA
>NW_012115622.1:371403-379454 GCF_000951035.1 Colobus angolensis palliatus | reverse complement strand
TGAGGCCAGGAGTTCAAAACCGGCCTGGCCAACATGGCAAAAGCCTGTCTCTACTAAAAATACAAAAAAACTAGCCGGGCGATGTGGTGCATGCCTGTAGTCCCAGCTACTCAGGAGGCTGAGGCAGGAGAATCGCTTGAACCCGGGAGGCGGAGGTTGCAGTGAGCCAAGATTGCGCCGTTGCCCTCCAGCCTAGGTGACAGGACGAAACTCTGTCTCAAAAAAGAAAAAAAAATGTGGAAAATAGGGAAAAGTGTAAAGAAAGGCACAGAAATCTGCTACTCTGCTATACTTTCAGTCTGTTTCTATGGATATAGAGATTATAGGCAGTTACATGTCATACATATGCTTTCAAGCATGGCCTTAAATGGCTAAATATTCCAGTTCCCAGGAATGCCCCTAAGTAATTTAACAACCCCTGTTTTTGAACATTTGGGTGGTGGTTCTGTTTTCTGCCTGGCTGTGAAGAAGGAATGAGCTCCCTAAGTGATATTTGGGAACAATCCTGGTGATTTCCTGAGGATTGACCCCTCAGGTGCATGAGGCCAAACTTAGGCACTCGCTCTTTTAGGTTTTTTGTATTACTCAATGTGAGTTATGTTCTAATCTCTACTCTTCTCATGAATTTAGACTTAGAATATGATTAAGTTTCAAAATTTAAGAGGAAATCAGAAACCCTTCAAATGGTTCGTCTGTTTTGAGAACTGCCATTTATTAACTTAGTCTTTAGATTCTCCGTTTCCCTATTTCTCTTTCTCTTATTCAGTGAGCTTTTTTTTTTAAAAAAATTATTTATTTATTTATTTAAATTTAAATTAAATTAAATTTATTTATTTATTTTTTTGAGACAGGGTCTTTCTCTGTTGCCCAGGCTGGAGTGCACCAGCGTGATCTTGGCTCTGCCTCCTAGGCTCAAGTGATCTTCTCTCCTCTGCCTCCCAAGTAACTGGGACTATAGGCGCCTGCCGCCACGCCCTGCTAATTTTTTTTGTTTTTTTTTCAGAGGCAGAGTCTTGCTCTGTCGCCCAGGCTGGAGTGCAGTGGCGCTATCTTGGCTCACTGCAAGCTCCACCTCCTGGTTTCACGCCATTCTCCTGCCTCAGCCTCCCGAGTAGCTGGGACTACAGGTGCCCACCACTGCAACCTCCACCTCCTGGGTTGAAGCGATTCTCCTGCCTCAGTCTCCCAAGTAGCTGAGATTACAGGCACATACCACCATGCCCGGCTACATTAGATTTTTAGTTGAGATGGGATTTCGCCATGTTTGCCAGACTGGTCTCCAACTTCTGGCCTTAAGTGATCCTCCCACCTCAGCCTCCCACAGTGCTGGGATTATAGGCATGAGCCACCATGCCCAGCCAGTGAGGTTTCCTTCACATAGCTCAGAGGTGTCTTTCTAACCTGTCTGCTGAACGCTGAGCAGGGATCCCCCGTGGACGGCTCTGTTTGCTTTACAAAGAAGTCACGAGTTAGCTCTCGGAATGCTCAGTATCATCAGCATTCATCCCTGGCCACCTCCTGACTGACACAGATTTAGAAATTCTTTATGATTCTTTATGGTTGCTGTAAGCCATTTAGTCTCGTAAACCCTAGTCTCCTAGTGGGGATGGCATGAGGACATTTGAGCCTGCTCTTTCCAAGGCTGCTTCAGAAGGGCCTGGCCCAGTGGCCCTGACCCTCAGCAGCAGGTCCGACTCATTGGAGTGATGATGCTGAGGGGAGGAGAAACTGCACCTGCAGGCTGAGGCGGGAAGATCACTTGAGCCCAGGAGATTGAGGCTGCAGTGAGCCGAACACGGACTGTACTGTACTCCAGCCTAGGCGGCAGAGCGAGACCCTGCCTCTAAAAAAACAAAGCAGAATAACTACGTGTAATTGTTGGTGGGATCTCCCAGGCTGGGAGATGGCAGAGTGACAGGCGAGAGGGGCAGGACGTTCACAGTAGTCTCCCTCTGCCCTGCAGCTTCCCCTTCCTCCCTGCCCTTCCTCTACAAGCTGGCCCAGCTCTTCCGCTGGATCCGGAAGGCTGCATCTTCTCGCCTCTACCAGCTCCGCATCCGTGACTAAGGGTCCCTGCGCACCACAGCCTGTCTGCTCCTCGTGTCTGCGGCAACAGAAGCAGAGTGACAGAGCAACACATCCACAGGCGCCCCTGGGGAAATGGGACCAGCCTAATCTCGCGGAGTGCACTGTGTCTTGCTGCCTGGGTGCCCTCTCCTTTGCACCCCACTTCGGCTGTTCGTGGTAGATGATGTGGAAACAAAGCGGGACCAGCAGGCACAGCACCTCCAGAACAGTGCCCCAGATGACCAGCGGCCCCTTGAAAAGGAGGGGTTTGGGGACAGGGACTGTGTCCATGAAACATTCCATCTTCTCAGCAAAGGCAAGGGGTTGGTTCTTCAGGTCAGGATGTTAATGGAGCTGGAAGTTCAGAAAAAGCCTGGTGGAGTGACCCTTGGCCTTTCACTTCTTGAGAAACATACTTCTTTGCTGGGCATGGTGACTCAAACGCCTGTAATCCCAGCAGTTTGGGAGGGTTAGGCGGGTGGATCACTTGAGGCCAGGAGTTCAAAACCGGCCTGGCCAACATGGTGAAACCCTGCCTCTACTAAAAATACAAAAATTAGCCAGGTGTGGTGCATGCCTGTAGTCCCAGCTACTCAGGAGGCTGAGGCACGAGAATCACTTGAGCCAGGGAGGCAAAGGTTGCAGTGAGCCGAGATTGTGCCACTGCACTCTCTCAAAACAAAAAAACGTGCCGCACAGGACAGTACCTTAATTAGCTAGAGTGCGATCTGAAAGGGCCTCTTCTTGCCTGCGCTGTGCTCCCTAGAGCTGATCTAATTCTGTATCAAGATGCTGTTCCCATGGTCTTGCCATGCGCTTGAAGCTGTGGGAGCCTTCTTACCGTTCAGACTGGGGCGTGGTTTTCAGAACCACCCTATTGACTACTGAAAACCAAGTGAGCCTTACAACTCTTATCACTGGGTAAAGTGATCTTGCCTGGTGCCTCTTGGTCTTCAGCTCAATTTTCCAGGTTGTCCTGGCCAAGCCTTGCTCTGTTACGCTCAGTGCCTCTGCCCACTCTTTCCCCGCCAGCCCCTCCCTCCCGCCCTGCAAATTGTCCATTGGCTATTTCACCAGGTTCTGCTTGTACCCTTGCCTCCTTGGTACACACCATTGCAGGTTCTTCCCTTTCTGTGTCCCATTGTCCCAGTTATGTTCTGTTGTTTGTGTAATGCCCAAATTTTTCTGTTCGCGTGGCCTTGAAAAGTAGGCCAGCCTCAGAGACTGCTGAGCTGAAAATGGAACTGAGTAATCAGGTGAGCTGGAAGGGATGTGGGGGCGGGGCAGAGGAGAGACATGGGTTTTGAAGGCAGTGAACAATAAAACCTTAGGGAGGTGGCACCGAGGCCTTAGCATATGAGGAGCTGAAATGTTTCAGTGTTGTTTTCTTACCAGCCACAAGCATCTTAGGAGTTTCTGTGCAAGGAAGCATAGAGTACTGCTGTGCTGTTGGGATGAAGAAGGGCTTTCTGCAGGGGCTGGCCTTTCTGTACCCAGAGGCCAAGCAGGCTGCCCTGCACCGTGTCCTTGGTTGGTGTTGATGCCAAAAATACAGAAGGTGCTTGCTAGCTTTTCCTTGGTACATTTTCGGGGGTTGCCAGTCAACAACTTTTCTTTAGAAAAATGGGTAAAGTAGGTAAATGTCACAGGCCCCTTAGAATTAAATCCCTAGGGCATGGTTCAAGTCCGTAGGAAGCAAATCTATGCTTTTTTTATGGGCTTTTAAGTAAAGCTTAGAACCCTGGGGGGAGAAGGGCAGTCAGGTGAGGTTTGAGATTCCTTCTATAGAATGATGTCTTAAAATGAAAATCTGGGCCCACTTACTACCCTAGATAAAATGTTTCAATGGCTTCCCATGGCTCACAGGGTAACATCTAAATTCTTAATGGAATTGAAGGCCTCTGTGTGCTCGTTTTGGCTAACACCTCCCCTTTGATGTGGGGCCCCAGTTCATTATACGCACGGCCTTCCAGCTGCCCACCATCACAGCTACAGCACACTCCCCTTGGGCCTCTGTGCCTTGGCTCACACTGTTCCTGCTGAAGGCCTAGCACCTGCTCTTGGCCTGGTGAGCCCCTGCACCTTCCAGGCTTACTCAAAGAATTATTTCCGTGCCCCCCCGCGCACCCCCCCGCGTCCTGGGCCCTGTTTCATGTCCTTTCTGTGGTAGTGTGCCCATGGTCTTGTGAACTTCTTTGTTTCCCCTTCAAAGTTGGGGAGTGCTCATTGCAGATGCATCCAAGAGGGGTAATCTGCGTATTAACAGTGGACACGTTGATGGTTTCTGCAGGGTTCTGAAGCATGCAACATAGAACAGATACCTTTACACTTAGGGGTGCTAAGGAAAGCAGGAACCAGTAATCCTCTTCTGTGGTTGGAGGGGAGGCTTGGGAAGGGGGTGGAATGGAGAGAAAACAGGCTACTGTTGGCCAACCTGGGGTGGAGGTGGATGCAAGCAGGACAGATAGTGCCTGGGGGCGGGGGGCGGAGGCTTTGCCTCTAGAAAGGGGCTAGAAGGGATGAGGAAATATCTCATAGCTTCGTGCAGGTGATCCCTGTTCTTCTGTATGTGTGTGTTTGCACATGAGTGTATGTAGACCACAGACCATTAAAAAATATGGAATTCAAAAGTAAGTTATTCATGGAAAAGAAAGTCTTTTTTTTTAGTCTTGCTATGTTGCCCAGGCTGGACCTGAACTCCTGGGCTGGAGCAATTCTCCCCCTTAGCCTCTGGAGTAGCTGGGCCTACAGGTGTGTGCTGCCACACCCAACTAATAAAATCTCTTTCTACTCCCACTGTCTATTCCCCCGTTTCATGCCCAGAGGCAACCCCTGCCAGTCTGTTTATCCCTCCAGATACAGTCTCTGATAGTAAGCTTTTCTTTCTCATACACTAATGATAGTAGTCACATACACTACACACACTGTGCCACATTTTTTTTTTTTAACTGTCTCGGCTGGGCGCAGTGGCTCACACCTGTAATCCCAGCACTTTGGGAGGCCGAGGTGGGTGGATCACCTGAGGTCAGGAGTTCAAGATCAGCATGGCCAACATGGTGAAACCCCGTCTCTACTAAAAATACAAAAAAATTAACCAGGCATGGTGGTGGGCACCTGTAATTCCAGCTATTCAGGAGGCTGAGGCAGGAGAATCGCTTGAACCCAGGAGGCAGGGATTGCAGTGAGTGCACTCCAGCCTGGGCAACAAAGAGTGAAACTTGGTCTCAGAAACAAAACAAAACACAACAACCTTTCTCAGTCCCAGCATATGTGGAGCAGCCTCATTCTTCATAGCTGTGTGTCATTCCGTTGCGTGATGGGGTCACAGAACACAGACCTAGTGTCCTTTTCCTTTTTAATGTGTGGAAACCCCTCCATTCTTTCCAAAGCCTACAAGCACAGCAGCCCCAAGTTTAGGATGAACAGTAGTGGTCAGAGCTCTTTACTGTTACTTTTGGGCAAACGTAAACCAGGCTGGCAACCACCACTGCCGCAGAGGGGGGATGAGAATAGGCCATTTCACACTCTGGAGGTTCAGTTTCTTTCTAAATCTAGAATGGCACTTGGGTGTCCTCTGCCATCCACTGAAAGCAGCCGAAGGAACTGTCAGAAAGAGAAAGTCATGACATGAACCGAGTAGGGCACCGGGCACCTACCTCACTGTGCCGTCATCTGCTTTCCTCCCTCCCAGCACGGAAAAGCCATGGGGCTGATGGACTTTGACCTCGCAGCCACAGATGGGGCCTGTGGGAATTCTACTGATTTACTCTCTGGCCTAGTCAGGCAGCCCAGCCGTGGCCTGACCAAGGTCTGCCTCACCGCCCTGGCCTGGCACCTTTGGGAACTGAATACGTGGAGTGTTAACCAGAAAAATGTTTGGCCCTTTTGCCTCGCTGCCTCTGGAAATGTCAGTGTTTTGGGCTGGTAGGAAGCTACAGGACAGACAGTGGGCACAGTGCCTAGCAGCCTGTCACGTCCCCCCCCTCCCCCAGCCTCTGCATTCCTCCTGCCATGGTGTAGCAGTCCAGACGTTGTTTGCCACCTCTAGGCCTCTTGATAAAAGAGCAAATATTTTTCTTGTCTTAAAGCAATGCATGTATATTTTAGAAAATATTAATTGCATAGAAGGAAATACAGGACTTGGGATCCCACCGCTCAGAAATAATTACTGTTAATACTGGTTGATTTTCTTTCAGCTTTTTTCCCCTAATTAATTAATTCATTTTTCCTGCAACTCCTGCTTCAGAGACTTTTTTTTTTTTTTTTTTAAACATCCAGCTTGCCATGGTGGCTCACGCTTATAATCCCAGCGCTTTGGGAGGCCAGAGTGGGAGGATTGCTTGAGTCTAGGAGTTCAAAGCTAACCTGGGCAACCTAATGAGACCCCATTTCTTTTTTTTGTGAGGGGGTGTTATAAAAGCCCTTTTATGAAGCCATTTTTAAACAAAACGTTTACAAAAGAAAAAAAGACACAAAAAAAGAATAACTTGCTTCATATGTCCCAAAAAGAGAAAAAAATAAAGGGGACAATGCCAACATGCTCAATAATAAAGGGTTATTTTACTTTTTTAATACAAAATACAAGCAAAGGATACATATACTTAGAGCTCAGGAGCGATTGCGCATTCCTGGAAACCCTTCAAGAAAAGCAAAGCAGGAGTTTGTTTTTTCTTTGTCTATGCAGATACATACAGAGATGGGGATATGTGAAAATTAAACATCACAAAAGACCATCACACGAGTCTACCAATGCATGTTGCATCTATAATTCACAAACATGGTCAACAAAATCATGTTCATTTCAACCCCATTTCATTTAAAGAAAAAAACCTGACCAGGCCCGGTGGCTCACGCCTGTAATCCTAGCACTTTGGGAGGCCGAGGTGGGCGGATCACGAGGTCAGGAGATCAGATCGTCTTGGCTAACATGGTGAAAACCCGTCTCTACTAAACAAAATACAAAAAAAGCTGGGCATGGTGGCAGGCGCCTGTAATCCCAGCTACTCGGGAGGCTGAGGCAGGAGAATGGCGTGAACCCGGGAGGCGGAGCTTGCAGTGAGCCGACATCGCGCCACTGCACTCCAGCCTGTGCGACAGAGCGAGACTCCGTCTCGAAAAAAACTTTTAAATAAAGTGGTTACATTCAAACTTTAACTTCCTTAGTACCATGCTGCAGATTTCAGTACTGTTAAGGTATTGCAAGAATGCCCAACCCTCTGGTGTCTGATCATGTATCCAGCAACGTTGCAGTATGAAGAAAAGAGATGCCCCGGTTGAGACCCCATTTCTATTAAAAATAAATGTAAACACCCAACCCCCTTGGCAGCCCAGGCACTTGAGAACCTGTGGAAAATGGCAGTGTGCAGCCAGCATGGCTCCACTAGAGAGAGCGGCGGTGGTCAGGTAAGGACAGGCGGGAAGGGGCCATGTTGACCGCACGACCGCAGGTAAAGATGGGATTGTGAGGTACAGTCCAGGGCCCACTCACCAAGGGCTGGATCCAAATACGCAGGGTTGAGGTTCTGTGACCTACTTCTAATTTTAATACTGACCCGAGTTCATATTGAGCTCTGCATGTTTCCCAGCTCATATTTTCCAACAGCCCCTTGAAACTTTCAACATCCTCTTGTCACTTTTGTACTATCCAAGGTGGGACGGACAGGTGTCAGATAATAGCAGAGACTTGGTGAAGAAATGAAAGAACTTTTGTAGAAGTGTGTCAACTCAGAAAAAAGCCTCTTTTTTTTTTTTTTTCGGAGTCTTGCTCTGTCTCCCAGGCTGGAGTGCAGTGGCGCAATCTCAGCTCACTGCAAGCTCCGCCTCCCGGGTTCACACCATTCTCCTGCCTCAGCCTCCAGAGTAGCTGGGACTACAGGCGCCTGCCACCACGCCCGGCTAATTTTTTTGTATTTTTTAGTAGAGACGGGGTTTCACAGTGTTAGCCAGGATGGTCTTGATCTCCTGACCTCGTGATCCGCCCACCT
>NW_012115622.1:355350-371353 GCF_000951035.1 Colobus angolensis palliatus | reverse complement strand
TCACTCACTCACTCACTCACATCCAGGGCCTGCTTGGTGTCCACTGCTGCTGCAGGCAACTGGCTTCAGTTGGGAGAATGTATTTCTAGTTTACCTTTCCCTAAAGGTGTGGGGTAGGGACGATGGTCCTCTCCTGAGTCTGGCACAGTGCTGCAGTCTCTGCCCTTGTGTACCCCAAAACCTGAAGGTCAAGGTCATTGCTCCAACAAGTGCCCTGCAGCGAAAGAGCAAGCCTTGGGCTGCCTCAGCTTTGGCCCCTGCAGGGTCTCTGTGGTGCTGCTCAGGGTGCCAGAGAAGGTCCTTTCCTGCTCCCCAGGCTCCCAGTGCTCGGGCTGAGCCTCTGCCCCATCCACCCCTCACTGCCTGTCTCACACCGGGGCCTTGGCACCTGCCGATGCCTCTGCCGGGGGCGCCCTGCTGCCCTCCTTGCTCCAGAGGAGCCTCCCCTGCCCCCAGCCCCACCCATGAGCTGCTCCCGCGATTTTCTGCGGCACCACCTGTATCACTGCACGGGTCACAGCAGACAGCAGTGCGCTGGCCCTGTCCAGACTTCCTGTCTGTCACTCCGTAAGACCGTCCCCAGGAAGAAGAACCCTGTCCACCCAGCTCAGTGCTCCCTTCTCCGGCAGGCCTGGGACAGCGCCAGAGCAGATGGGCAAGGCCCAGTCCCCAGACTCATTCTGAGGAAACCACCACAGCCATCCCCCGGGGTCAGCCTGGGGCTTTTCCCGGGCATGGCTTATATCCACAGAAAGGAGAACCGGGCCAGGTGCGGTGGCTCACACCTGTAATCCCAGCACTTTGGGAGGCTAGGGTGAGTGGATCATGAGATCAAGAGTTCGAGACCAGCCTGGCCAACATAGTGAAACCCTGTCTCTACTAAAAATACAAAAAATTAGCTAGGTATGGTGGCGGGCGCCTGCAATCCCAGCCACTCGGGAGGCTGAGGCAGGAGAATCACGTGAACCCGGGAGGTGGAAGTTGCAGTGAACTGAGATCACGCCACTGCACTCCAGCCTGGGTGACAGTGCAAGACTGCATCTCAAAAAAAAAAAAAAAAAAAAAAGGCATGTAAAAGTTGATCTCCTGGAGGTAGAGAGTAGAATGACAATTACTAGAGGCTGGGCAGAGTGTGTATGCGGGATGAAGAGGTGGCTTGATGCACACAAACATAGATAGAAGGAGTGAGTTCTAATGCTTGATAGCAGAATAGAGTGACCACTGTTAACACTGTATTATATGTTTCAAAATAGAAAAAAGGATTTGAAATGTTCTCAACACATAGAAATGAGAAATACTCAAGGTGATGGATATCCTGGATACCCTGAGTTGATCACTACACATTCTATGCATGTAACAAAATGTCACATCTCTTTCAATAATATGTACAAATATTATTTATCAAAAAGTAGGCGTGAGGTGAGTTGATTTTCTTCCATGTCTTCAAACTCCTGGTAGTACTTGTCCACAAATTTCTCTATAATAACCGGAACATGTCATCCATGATATTGTCTACTAAATATCCAGTCACAGCATCAAATTCTGTATCAGAGGCAGAAGAGAAGTACAGCATGAAGCTCGATTCCTCCACGTGTCCTTTGGCTGGTGGCCCTCCACCCCGCCCACAGCCCCGGCAGCTCAGCCCCGTCTCGGTCCCATACAGAGCCACAGCCACAGTGAGAGCCTGGCAGCCCGTCTGGAGGAGGCTTCTTGGCCCAGCCGGGTCAACACTCACATGCACTACCACCACCTTTTTGCTATTGTGAATAACAAAGCTCTAAACAGATTGCATATGAAAATGCTGTGAGATCACCGAGGGCTGAGTAGGACAGTTAAGACGATAGTAGTGTTGTTTTCTTTCCGGATTTTTTCCTTGGGCTACTTTTTTTTTTTTTTTTGAGACGGAGTCTCGCTCTGTCGCCCAGGCTGGAGTGCAGTGGCTGGATCTCGGCTCACTGCAACCTCCACCTCCCAGGTTCAAGCGATTCTCCTGCCTCAGCCTCCCAAGTAGCTGGAACTACAGGCACACACCACCACGCCTGGCTGATTTTTGAATTTTCAGTAGAGACAAGGTTTTACCATGTTGGCCAGGCTGGTCTCAAACTCTTAACCTCAAGTGTTCTGTGTTCCTCAGCCTCCCAAAGTGTTGGGATTATAGGCGTGAGCCACCACACCCAGCCCGAGTTTGTATCCTGACTCACCTGCTTTGACCTTCAAATAATGTTTCCTGTGCCTCAGTTACTTCATAGGTTTGTTGTGAGGATTAACTGGTGCTAATCCATGTAAAACACTGAAAAGGTGCATAGCATATAGTGAGCAGGTGCTAGTTATTATTGCTGCTGTTAATTAAGTGAGATGAGGAGGGGAGAGTTGGAGTGGTAGAACTTAGGATCTTGTGAACGTCACACCACAGAAAAGGCAGACCTTCTGATTCCTGTTCTCAGCCTAGGAGATAGGCTTTGCAAATGGCTCTGATTTCTTAAAGAAGTGCTAAGCCTTTTTATATGTTCATTTAAGACCATGTTTAATTTTCTAAATACGCAATACATTCATAGGGTTTGTAAAAAGGCTTGAAAAGTCTAATGTGAAAACCATATTAGTCCATTTTCACACTGCTTTAGAGAAGTACCCGAGACTGGGTAATTGTTGAAGAAAAGAGGTTTAACTGACAGTTCTGCATGGCTGTGAGGCCTCAGGAAACAAGCAATCGTAGTGGAAGGCAAAGGGGAAGCAAGGCACATTTTACATGGTGGTAGGAGAGAGAGAGTGAGGGGGGGATGCCACACTTCAAAACCATCAGAACTTGTGAGAACTGACTCACTATCACAAGAAAAACATGAGAGAAACTGTTCCCATGATCCAGTCACCTCCACCAGGCCCCTCCTCCGACATGTAGGGATTACAATTGGAGATGAAATTCGAGTGGGGACACAGAGCCAGACTGTAGCACCTCCCGTCTCTTCGTTTAGTAAGTTCACCCACCCCAGTGACAGCTGCGGCCTTAGTTTGTTTTTTGTTTTGTTTTGTTTTGTTTTTGTTTTTTGGTGTTTTTTTTTTGAGACGGAGTCTCGTTCTGTTGCCCAGGGTGGAGTGCAGTGGCATGATCTCGGCTCGTTGCAAGCTCCGCCTCCTGGGTTCTCGCCATTCTCCTGCCTCAGCCTCATGAGTAGCTGGGACTACAGGCACCTGCCACCAGGCCTGGCTAATTTTTTGTATTTTTAGTTGAGATGGGGTTTCACCGTGTTAGCCAGGTTGACCTCATGATCCGCCTGCCTTGGCCTCCCAAAGTGCTGGGGTTACAGGCGTGAGCCACCGTGCCCGGCCATGGTCATTAGTTTTAAATTTATTCTTCCAGAGTTTTTTCCACCAATGCAAAATCAGTATGGATATAGATCCTAGTTTCTTCTTTTTTATAAAAAAAATGTAGTATATTATGTACTCTGTTTTATTCCTTGCTTTTTTTTCTTATAAAAATATAGAGATGGGGTCTTACTACACTGACCAGGCTGGTGTTGAACTTGCCTCAAGTGATCCTCCCATCTTGACCTCCCAAAGTGCTGGGATTATAGGCATGAGCCACCACGCCCAGATGGTTTTTTTATTTTTCAGAGAGGTGGCATGATTTTGATGATAATAAAGGACAATATGTAATTAATGTAATTATAATATAGCCTTCTAGAGACCAGGTGCAGTGGCCCACGCCCATAATCGCACCACTCTGGGTGACCAAGGAAGGTGGATCATGAGGCCAAGGCAGGTGGATCATGAGGCCAGGAGTTTGAGACCAGCCTGGCCAACATGATGAAACTCTATCTCTTCAAAAAATCTAAAAATTGGCCGGGCACGGTGGCTCACGTCTGTAATCCCAGCACTTTGGGAGGCCGAGGCAGGCTGATCATGAGGTCAGGAGATTGAGACCATCCTGGCTAACATGGTGAAACCCCATCTCTGCTAAAAAAAAAAATGCAAAAAATTAGCCAGGCATGGTGGCGGGTGTCTGCAGTCCCTGCTATTCAGGAGGCTGAGGCAGGAGAATGGCGTGAATCTGGGAGGTGGAGCTTGCAGTGAGCTGAGATTGTGCCACAGCACTCCAGCCTGGGTGACAGAGTGAGACTCTGTCTCAAAAAAAAAAAAAAAATCTAAAAATTAGCTGGGTGTGGTGGCATGCACCTATAATCCCAGCTGGGAGGCTGAGGCACAAAAGTTGCTTGAACCCAGGAGGCACAGCTTGCAGTGAGCTGAGATTGTGCCACAGCACTCCAGCCTGGGTGACAGAGTGAGACTCTGTCTCAAAAAAAAAAAAAAAATCTAAAAATTAGCTGGGTGTGGTGGCATGCACCTATAATCCCAGCTGGGAGGCTGAGGCACAAAAGTTGCTTGAACCCAGGAGGCACAGCTTGCAGTGAGCTGAGATTGTGCCACAGCACTCCAGCCTGGGTGACAGAGTGAGACTCTGTCTCAAAAAAAAAAAAAAAATCTAAAAATTAGCTGGGTGTGGTGGCATGCACCTATAATCCCAGCTGGGAGGCTGAGGCACAAAAGTTGCTTGAACCCAGGAGGCACAGCTTGCAGTGAGCTGAGATTGTGCCACAGCACTCCAGCCTGGGTGACAGAGTGAGACTCTGTCTCAAAAAAAAAAAAAAAATCTAAAAATTAGCTGGGTGTGGTGGCATGCACCTATAATCCCAGCTGGGAGGCTGAGGCACAAAAGTTGCTTGAACCCAGGAGGCACAGCTTGCAGTGAGCTGAGATTGTGCCACAGCACTCCAGCCTGGGTGACAGAGTGAGACTCTGTCTCAAAAAAAAAAAAAAAATCTAAAAATTAGCTGGGTGTGGTGGCATGCACCTATAATCCCAGCTGGGAGGCTGAGGCACAAAAGTTGCTTGAACCCAGGAGGCACAGCTTGCAGTGAGCTGAGATTGTGCCACAGCACTCCAGCCTGGGTGACAGAGTGAGACTCTGTCTCAAAAAAAAAAAAAAAATCTAAAAATTAGCTGGGTGTGGTGGCATGCACCTATAATCCCAGCTGGGAGGCTGAGGCACAAAAGTTGCTTGAACCCAGGAGGCACAGCTTGCAGTGAGCTGAGATTGTGCCACAGCACTCCAGCCTGGGTGACAGAGTGAGACTCTGTCTCAAAAAAAAAAAAAAAATCTAAAAATTAGCTGGGTGTGGTGGCATGCACCTATAATCCCAGCTGGGAGGCTGAGGCACAAAAGTTGCTTGAACCCAGGAGGCACAGCTTGCAGTGAGCTGAGATTGTGCCACAGCACTCCAGCCTGGGTGACAGAGTGAGACTCTGTCTCAAAAAAAAAAAAAAAATCTAAAAATTAGCTGGGTGTGGTGGCATGCACCTATAATCCCAGCTGGGAGGCTGAGGCACAAAAGTTGCTTGAACCCAGGAGGCACAGCTTGCAGTGAGCTGAGATTGTGCCACAGCACTCCAGCCTGGGTGACAGAGTGAGACTCTGTCTCAAAAAAAAAAAAAAAATCTAAAAATTAGCTGGGTGTGGTGGCATGCACCTATAATCCCAGCTGGGAGGCTGAGGCACAAAAGTTGCTTGAACCCAGGAGGCACAGCTTGCAGTGAGCTGAGATTGTGCCACAGCACTCCAGCCTGGGTGACAGAGTGAGACTCTGTCTCAAAAAAAAAAAAAAAATCTAAAAATTAGCTGGGTGTGGTGGCATGCACCTATAATCCCAGCTGGGAGGCTGAGGCACAAAAGTTGCTTGAACCCAGGAGGCACAGCTTGCAGTGAGCTGAGATTGTGCCACAGCACTCCAGCCTGGGTGACAGAGTGAGACTCTGTCTCAAAAAAAAAAAAAAAATCTAAAAATTAGCTGGGTGTGGTGGCATGCACCTATAATCCCAGCTGGGAGGCTGAGGCACAAAAGTTGCTTGAACCCAGGAGGCACAGCTTGCAGTGAGCTGAGATTGTGCCACAGCACTCCAGCCTGGGTGACAGAGTGAGACTCTGTCTCAAAAAAAAAAAAAAAATCTAAAAATTAGCTGGGTGTGGTGGCATGCACCTATAATCCCAGCTGGGAGGCTGAGGCACAAAAGTTGCTTGAACCCAGGAGGCACAGCTTGCAGTGAGCTGAGATTGTGCCACAGCACTCCAGCCTGGGTGACAGAGTGAGACTCTGTCTCAAAAAAAAAAAAAAAATCTAAAAATTAGCTGGGTGTGGTGGCATGCACCTATAATCCCAGCTGGGAGGCTGAGGCACAAAAGTTGCTTGAACCCAGGAGGCACAGCTTGCAGTGAGCTGAGATTGTGCCACAGCACTCCAGCCTGGGTGACAGAGTGAGACTCTGTCTCAAAAAAAAAAAAAAAATCTAAAAATTAGCTGGGTGTGGTGGCATGCACCTATAATCCCAGCTGGGAGGCTGAGGCACAAAAGTTGCTTGAACCCAGGAGGCACAGCTTGCAGTGAGCTGAGATTGTGCCACAGCACTCCAGCCTGGGTGACAGAGTGAGACTCTGTCTCAAAAAAAAAAAAAAAATCTAAAAATTAGCTGGGTGTGGTGGCATGCACCTATAATCCCAGCTGGGAGGCTGAGGCACAAAAGTTGCTTGAACCCAGGAGGCACAGCTTGCAGTGAGCTGAGATTGTGCCACAGCACTCCAGCCTGGGTGACAGAGTGAGACTCTGTCTCAAAAAAAAAAAAAAAATCTAAAAATTAGCTGGGTGTGGTGGCATGCACCTATAATCCCAGCTGGGAGGCTGAGGCACAAAAGTTGCTTGAACCCAGGAGGCACAGCTTGCAGTGAGCTGAGATTGTGCCACAGCACTCCAGCCTGGGTGACAGAGTGAGACTCTGTCTCAAAAAAAAAAAAAAAATCTAAAAATTAGCTGGGTGTGGTGGCATGCACCTATAATCCCAGCTGGGAGGCTGAGGCACAAAAGTTGCTTGAACCCAGGAGGCACAGCTTGCAGTGAGCTGAGATTGTGCCACAGCACTCCAGCCTGGGTGACAGAGTGAGACTCTGTCTCAAAAAAAAAAAAAAAATCTAAAAATTAGCTGGGTGTGGTGGCATGCACCTATAATCCCAGCTGGGAGGCTGAGGCACAAAAGTTGCTTGAACCCAGGAGGCACAGCTTGCAGTGAGCTGAGATTGTGCCACAGCACTCCAGCCTGGGTGACAGAGTGAGACTCTGTCTCAAAAAAAAAAAAAAAATCTAAAAATTAGCTGGGTGTGGTGGCATGCACCTATAATCCCAGCTGGGAGGCTGAGGCACAAAAGTTGCTTGAACCCAGGAGGCACAGCTTGCAGTGAGCTGAGATTGTGCCACAGCACTCCAGCCTGGGTGACAGAGTGAGACTCTGTCTCAAAAAAAAAAAAAAAATCTAAAAATTAGCTGGGTGTGGTGGCATGCACCTATAATCCCAGCTGGGAGGCTGAGGCACAAAAGTTGCTTGAACCCAGGAGGCACAGCTTGCAGTGAGCTGAGATTGTGCCACAGCACTCCAGCCTGGGTGACAGAGTGAGACTCTGTCTCAAAAAAAAAAAAAAAATCTAAAAATTAGCTGGGTGTGGTGGCATGCACCTATAATCCCAGCTGGGAGGCTGAGGCACAAAAGTTGCTTGAACCCAGGAGGCACAGCTTGCAGTGAGCTGAGATTGTGCCACAGCACTCCAGCCTGGGTGACAGAGTGAGACTCTGTCTCAAAAAAAAAAAAAAAATCTAAAAATTAGCTGGGTGTGGTGGCATGCACCTATAATCCCAGCTGGGAGGCTGAGGCACAAAAGTTGCTTGAACCCAGGAGGCACAGCTTGCAGTGAGCTGAGATTGTGCCACAGCACTCCAGCCTGGGTGACAGAGTGAGACTCTGTCTCAAAAAAAAAAAAAAAATCTAAAAATTAGCTGGGTGTGGTGGCATGCACCTATAATCCCAGCTGGGAGGCTGAGGCACAAAAGTTGCTTGAACCCAGGAGGCACAGCTTGCAGTGAGCTGAGATTGTGCCACAGCACTCCAGCCTGGGTGACAGAGTGAGACTCTGTCTCAAAAAAAAAAAAAAAATCTAAAAATTAGCTGGGTGTGGTGGCATGCACCTATAATCCCAGCTGGGAGGCTGAGGCACAAAAGTTGCTTGAACCCAGGAGGCACAGCTTGCAGTGAGCTGAGATTGTGCCACAGCACTCCAGCCTGGGTGACAGAGTGAGACTCTGTCTCAAAAAAAAAAAAAAAATCTAAAAATTAGCTGGGTGTGGTGGCATGCACCTATAATCCCAGCTGGGAGGCTGAGGCACAAAAGTTGCTTGAACCCAGGAGGCACAGCTTGCAGTGAGCTGAGATTGTGCCACAGCACTCCAGCCTGGGTGACAGAGTGAGACTCTGTCTCAAAAAAAAAAAAAAAATCTAAAAATTAGCTGGGTGTGGTGGCATGCACCTATAATCCCAGCTGGGAGGCTGAGGCACAAAAGTTGCTTGAACCCAGGAGGCACAGCTTGCAGTGAGCTGAGATTGTGCCACAGCACTCCAGCCTGGGTGACAGAGTGAGACTCTGTCTCAAAAAAAAAAAAAAAATCTAAAAATTAGCTGGGTGTGGTGGCATGCACCTATAATCCCAGCTGGGAGGCTGAGGCACAAAAGTTGCTTGAACCCAGGAGGCACAGCTTGCAGTGAGCTGAGATTGTGCCACAGCACTCCAGCCTGGGTGACAGAGTGAGACTCTGTCTCAAAAAAAAAAAAAAAATCTAAAAATTAGCTGGGTGTGGTGGCATGCACCTATAATCCCAGCTGGGAGGCTGAGGCACAAAAGTTGCTTGAACCCAGGAGGCACAGCTTGCAGTGAGCTGAGATTGTGCCACAGCACTCCAGCCTGGGTGACAGAGTGAGACTCTGTCTCAAAAAAAAAAAAAAAATCTAAAAATTAGCTGGGTGTGGTGGCATGCACCTATAATCCCAGCTGGGAGGCTGAGGCACAAAAGTTGCTTGAACCCAGGAGGCACAGCTTGCAGTGAGCTGAGATTGTGCCACAGCACTCCAGCCTGGGTGACAGAGTGAGACTCTGTCTCAAAAAAAAAAAAAAAATCTAAAAATTAGCTGGGTGTGGTGGCATGCACCTATAATCCCAGCTGGGAGGCTGAGGCACAAAAGTTGCTTGAACCCAGGAGGCACAGCTTGCAGTGAGCTGAGATTGTGCCACAGCACTCCAGCCTGGGTGACAGAGTGAGACTCTGTCTCAAAAAAAAAAAAAAAATCTAAAAATTAGCTGGGTGTGGTGGCATGCACCTATAATCCCAGCTGGGAGGCTGAGGCACAAAAGTTGCTTGAACCCAGGAGGCACAGCTTGCAGTGAGCTGAGATTGTGCCACAGCACTCCAGCCTGGGTGACAGAGTGAGACTCTGTCTCAAAAAAAAAAAAAAAATCTAAAAATTAGCTGGGTGTGGTGGCATGCACCTATAATCCCAGCTGGGAGGCTGAGGCACAAAAGTTGCTTGAACCCAGGAGGCACAGCTTGCAGTGAGCTGAGATTGTGCCACAGCACTCCAGCCTGGGTGACAGAGTGAGACTCTGTCTCAAAAAAAAAAAAAAAATCTAAAAATTAGCTGGGTGTGGTGGCATGCACCTATAATCCCAGCTGGGAGGCTGAGGCACAAAAGTTGCTTGAACCCAGGAGGCACAGCTTGCAGTGAGCTGAGATTGTGCCACAGCACTCCAGCCTGGGTGACAGAGTGAGACTCTGTCTCAAAAAAAAAAAAAAAATCTAAAAATTAGCTGGGTGTGGTGGCATGCACCTATAATCCCAGCTGGGAGGCTGAGGCACAAAAGTTGCTTGAACCCAGGAGGCACAGCTTGCAGTGAGCTGAGATTGTGCCACAGCACTCCAGCCTGGGTGACAGAGTGAGACTCTGTCTCAAAAAAAAAAAAAAAATCTAAAAATTAGCTGGGTGTGGTGGCATGCACCTATAATCCCAGCTGGGAGGCTGAGGCACAAAAGTTGCTTGAACCCAGGAGGCACAGCTTGCAGTGAGCTGAGATTGTGCCACAGCACTCCAGCCTGGGTGACAGAGTGAGACTCTGTCTCAAAAAAAAAAAAAAAATCTAAAAATTAGCTGGGTGTGGTGGCATGCACCTATAATCCCAGCTGGGAGGCTGAGGCACAAAAGTTGCTTGAACCCAGGAGGCACAGCTTGCAGTGAGCTGAGATTGTGCCACAGCACTCCAGCCTGGGTGACAGAGTGAGACTCTGTCTCAAAAAAAAAAAAAAAATCTAAAAATTAGCTGGGTGTGGTGGCATGCACCTATAATCCCAGCTGGGAGGCTGAGGCACAAAAGTTGCTTGAACCCAGGAGGCACAGCTTGCAGTGAGCTGAGATTGTGCCACAGCACTCCAGCCTGGGTGACAGAGTGAGACTCTGTCTCAAAAAAAAAAAAAAAATCTAAAAATTAGCTGGGTGTGGTGGCATGCACCTATAATCCCAGCTGGGAGGCTGAGGCACAAAAGTTGCTTGAACCCAGGAGGCACAGCTTGCAGTGAGCTGAGATTGTGCCACAGCACTCCAGCCTGGGTGACAGAGTGAGACTCTGTCTCAAAAAAAAAAAAAAAATCTAAAAATTAGCTGGGTGTGGTGGCATGCACCTATAATCCCAGCTGGGAGGCTGAGGCACAAAAGTTGCTTGAACCCAGGAGGCACAGCTTGCAGTGAGCTGAGATTGTGCCACAGCACTCCAGCCTGGGTGACAGAGTGAGACTCTGTCTCAAAAAAAAAAAAAAAATCTAAAAATTAGCTGGGTGTGGTGGCATGCACCTATAATCCCAGCTGGGAGGCTGAGGCACAAAAGTTGCTTGAACCCAGGAGGCACAGCTTGCAGTGAGCTGAGATTGTGCCACAGCACTCCAGCCTGGGTGACAGAGTGAGACTCTGTCTCAAAAAAAAAAAAAAAATCTAAAAATTAGCTGGGTGTGGTGGCATGCACCTATAATCCCAGCTGGGAGGCTGAGGCACAAAAGTTGCTTGAACCCAGGAGGCACAGCTTGCAGTGAGCTGAGATTGTGCCACAGCACTCCAGCCTGGGTGACAGAGTGAGACTCTGTCTCAAAAAAAAAAAAAAAATCTAAAAATTAGCTGGGTGTGGTGGCATGCACCTATAATCCCAGCTGGGAGGCTGAGGCACAAAAGTTGCTTGAACCCAGGAGGCACAGCTTGCAGTGAGCTGAGATTGTGCCACAGCACTCCAGCCTGGGTGACAGAGTGAGACTCTGTCTCAAAAAAAAAAAAAAAATCTAAAAATTAGCTGGGTGTGGTGGCATGCACCTATAATCCCAGCTGGGAGGCTGAGGCACAAAAGTTGCTTGAACCCAGGAGGCACAGCTTGCAGTGAGCTGAGATTGTGCCACAGCACTCCAGCCTGGGTGACAGAGTGAGACTCTGTCTCAAAAAAAAAAAAAAAATCTAAAAATTAGCTGGGTGTGGTGGCATGCACCTATAATCCCAGCTGGGAGGCTGAGGCACAAAAGTTGCTTGAACCCAGGAGGCACAGCTTGCAGTGAGCTGAGATTGTGCCACAGCACTCCAGCCTGGGTGACAGAGTGAGACTCTGTCTCAAAAAAAAAAAAAAAATCTAAAAATTAGCTGGGTGTGGTGGCATGCACCTATAATCCCAGCTGGGAGGCTGAGGCACAAAAGTTGCTTGAACCCAGGAGGCACAGCTTGCAGTGAGCTGAGATTGTGCCACAGCACTCCAGCCTGGGTGACAGAGTGAGACTCTGTCTCAAAAAAAAAAAAAAAATCTAAAAATTAGCTGGGTGTGGTGGCATGCACCTATAATCCCAGCTGGGAGGCTGAGGCACAAAAGTTGCTTGAACCCAGGAGGCACAGCTTGCAGTGAGCTGAGATTGTGCCACAGCACTCCAGCCTGGGTGACAGAGTGAGACTCTGTCTCAAAAAAAAAAAAAAAATCTAAAAATTAGCTGGGTGTGGTGGCATGCACCTATAATCCCAGCTGGGAGGCTGAGGCACAAAAGTTGCTTGAACCCAGGAGGCACAGCTTGCAGTGAGCTGAGATTGTGCCACAGCACTCCAGCCTGGGTGACAGAGTGAGACTCTGTCTCAAAAAAAAAAAAAAAATCTAAAAATTAGCTGGGTGTGGTGGCATGCACCTATAATCCCAGCTGGGAGGCTGAGGCACAAAAGTTGCTTGAACCCAGGAGGCACAGCTTGCAGTGAGCTGAGATTGTGCCACAGCACTCCAGCCTGGGTGACAGAGTGAGACTCTGTCTCAAAAAAAAAAAAAAAATCTAAAAATTAGCTGGGTGTGGTGGCATGCACCTATAATCCCAGCTGGGAGGCTGAGGCACAAAAGTTGCTTGAACCCAGGAGGCACAGCTTGCAGTGAGCTGAGATTGTGCCACAGCACTCCAGCCTGGGTGACAGAGTGAGACTCTGTCTCAAAAAAAAAAAAAAAATCTAAAAATTAGCTGGGTGTGGTGGCATGCACCTATAATCCCAGCTGGGAGGCTGAGGCACAAAAGTTGCTTGAACCCAGGAGGCACAGCTTGCAGTGAGCTGAGATTGTGCCACAGCACTCCAGCCTGGGTGACAGAGTGAGACTCTGTCTCAAAAAAAAAAAAAAAATCTAAAAATTAGCTGGGTGTGGTGGCATGCACCTATAATCCCAGCTGGGAGGCTGAGGCACAAAAGTTGCTTGAACCCAGGAGGCACAGCTTGCAGTGAGCTGAGATTGTGCCACAGCACTCCAGCCTGGGTGACAGAGTGAGACTCTGTCTCAAAAAAAAAAAAAAAATCTAAAAATTAGCTGGGTGTGGTGGCATGCACCTATAATCCCAGCTGGGAGGCTGAGGCACAAAAGTTGCTTGAACCCAGGAGGCACAGCTTGCAGTGAGCTGAGATTGTGCCACAGCACTCCAGCCTGGGTGACAGAGTGAGACTCTGTCTCAAAAAAAAAAAAAAAATCTAAAAATTAGCTGGGTGTGGTGGCATGCACCTATAATCCCAGCTGGGAGGCTGAGGCACAAAAGTTGCTTGAACCCAGGAGGCACAGCTTGCAGTGAGCTGAGATTGTGCCACAGCACTCCAGCCTGGGTGACAGAGTGAGACTCTGTCTCAAAAAAAAAAAAAAAATCTAAAAATTAGCTGGGTGTGGTGGCATGCACCTATAATCCCAGCTGGGAGGCTGAGGCACAAAAGTTGCTTGAACCCAGGAGGCACAGCTTGCAGTGAGCTGAGATTGTGCCACAGCACTCCAGCCTGGGTGACAGAGTGAGACTCTGTCTCAAAAAAAAAAAAAAAATCTAAAAATTAGCTGGGTGTGGTGGCATGCACCTATAATCCCAGCTGGGAGGCTGAGGCACAAAAGTTGCTTGAACCCAGGAGGCACAGCTTGCAGTGAGCTGAGATTGTGCCACAGCACTCCAGCCTGGGTGACAGAGTGAGACTCTGTCTCAAAAAAAAAAAAAAAATCTAAAAATTAGCTGGGTGTGGTGGCATGCACCTATAATCCCAGCTGGGAGGCTGAGGCACAAAAGTTGCTTGAACCCAGGAGGCACAGCTTGCAGTGAGCTGAGATTGTGCCACAGCACTCCAGCCTGGGTGACAGAGTGAGACTCTGTCTCAAAAAAAAAAAAAAAATCTAAAAATTAGCTGGGTGTGGTGGCATGCACCTATAATCCCAGCTGGGAGGCTGAGGCACAAAAGTTGCTTGAACCCAGGAGGCACAGCTTGCAGTGAGCTGAGATTGTGCCACAGCACTCCAGCCTGGGTGACAGAGTGAGACTCTGTCTCAAAAAAAAAAAAAAAATCTAAAAATTAGCTGGGTGTGGTGGCATGCACCTATAATCCCAGCTGGGAGGCTGAGGCACAAAAGTTGCTTGAACCCAGGAGGCACAGCTTGCAGTGAGCTGAGATTGTGCCACAGCACTCCAGCCTGGGTGACAGAGTGAGACTCTGTCTCAAAAAAAAAAAAAAAATCTAAAAATTAGCTGGGTGTGGTGGCATGCACCTATAATCCCAGCTGGGAGGCTGAGGCACAAAAGTTGCTTGAACCCAGGAGGCACAGCTTGCAGTGAGCTGAGATTGTGCCACAGCACTCCAGCCTGGGTGACAGAGTGAGACTCTGTCTCAAAAAAAAAAAAAAAATCTAAAAATTAGCTGGGTGTGGTGGCATGCACCTATAATCCCAGCTGGGAGGCTGAGGCACAAAAGTTGCTTGAACCCAGGAGGCACAGCTTGCAGTGAGCTGAGATTGTGCCACAGCACTCCAGCCTGGGTGACAGAGTGAGACTCTGTCTCAAAAAAAAAAAAAAAATCTAAAAATTAGCTGGGTGTGGTGGCATGCACCTATAATCCCAGCTGGGAGGCTGAGGCACAAAAGTTGCTTGAACCCAGGAGGCACAGCTTGCAGTGAGCTGAGATTGTGCCACAGCACTCCAGCCTGGGTGACAGAGTGAGACTCTGTCTCAAAAAAAAAAAAAAAATCTAAAAATTAGCTGGGTGTGGTGGCATGCACCTATAATCCCAGCTGGGAGGCTGAGGCACAAAAGTTGCTTGAACCCAGGAGGCACAGCTTGCAGTGAGCTGAGATTGTGCCACAGCACTCCAGCCTGGGTGACAGAGTGAGACTCTGTCTCAAAAAAAAAAAAAAAATCTAAAAATTAGCTGGGTGTGGTGGCATGCACCTATAATCCCAGCTGGGAGGCTGAGGCACAAAAGTTGCTTGAACCCAGGAGGCACAGCTTGCAGTGAGCTGAGATTGTGCCACAGCACTCCAGCCTGGGTGACAGAGTGAGACTCTGTCTCAAAAAAAAAAAAAAAATCTAAAAATTAGCTGGGTGTGGTGGCATGCACCTATAATCCCAGCTGGGAGGCTGAGGCACAAAAGTTGCTTGAACCCAGGAGGCACAGCTTGCAGTGAGCTGAGATTGTGCCACAGCACTCCAGCCTGGGTGACAGAGTGAGACTCTGTCTCAAAAAAAAAAAAAAAATCTAAAAATTAGCTGGGTGTGGTGGCATGCACCTATAATCCCAGCTGGGAGGCTGAGGCACAAAAGTTGCTTGAACCCAGGAGGCACAGCTTGCAGTGAGCTGAGATTGTGCCACAGCACTCCAGCCTGGGTGACAGAGTGAGACTCTGTCTCAAAAAAAAAAAAAAAATCTAAAAATTAGCTGGGTGTGGTGGCATGCACCTATAATCCCAGCTGGGAGGCTGAGGCACAAAAGTTGCTTGAACCCAGGAGGCACAGCTTGCAGTGAGCTGAGATTGTGCCACAGCACTCCAGCCTGGGTGACAGAGTGAGACTCTGTCTCAAAAAAAAAAAAAAAATCTAAAAATTAGCTGGGTGTGGTGGCATGCACCTATAATCCCAGCTGGGAGGCTGAGGCACAAAAGTTGCTTGAACCCAGGAGGCACAGCTTGCAGTGAGCTGAGATTGTGCCACAGCACTCCAGCCTGGGTGACAGAGTGAGACTCTGTCTCAAAAAAAAAAAAAAAATCTAAAAATTAGCTGGGTGTGGTGGCATGCACCTATAATCCCAGCTGGGAGGCTGAGGCACAAAAGTTGCTTGAACCCAGGAGGCACAGCTTGCAGTGAGCTGAGATCGAGCCACTGTACTCCAGCCTGGGCGACAGAGTGAGACTCTGTCCCACACATACACACATAAAAAAGTATAAATATATGGCTTCCTGGATATAGGATCGGACTGGTTTTGTTTCTGGCTCTGTTACTAATTTGCCCTGTAACATTGTATAAATCATTTAATCTTCTTGGGTCCAATTTTTCTCACCTCCAAGATGGGGACAAAAATTACCTTCCTTGGCTGGGTGCAGTGGCTCATGCCTGTAATTCCAGCACTTTGGGAGGCCGAGACCAGTCTGGCTAATATGATGAAACCCCACCTCTACTAAAAATACAAAAATTAGCTGGGTGTGGTGGTACACACCTGTAATCCCAGCTATTCAGGAGGAGGCTGAGGCAAGAGAATCTCTGGAACCCAGGAGGTAGAGGTTGCAGTGAGCTGAGATCCTGCCACTGCA
>NW_012115622.1:350243-354405 GCF_000951035.1 Colobus angolensis palliatus | reverse complement strand
GGAGGCTGAGGCAGGAGAATGGCGTAAACCTGGGAGGCGGAGCTTGCAGTGAGCTGAGATCTGGCCACTGCACTCCAGCCCAGGTGACAGAGCAAGACTCCGTATCAAAAAAAAAAAAAAATGGATTTGCGAGTACATATTGCTGGAGTCAAAACCAAAAAATCGAATTGGCCGGAGTGAAAAATCGCCTGGGTCCTAGTATGGCTCTGCTGCCAGGTGGGATGACTGGACTTCTTTTCAGGTTTCTGTAACAGTCCATGCTGCTTATAGTATACATGAAATGCTTTCTATTCATTCAAGCAACCTTACTAAAAACACCCCATGAAAATAAAAGTCTATATCTTCCCTTCAAAATACATTCATATGTGCTTATTGTAAGCATATATCTACCACTTGGAGTTTGACATTCTTTTTCATTTAATCTTATTACCTGTTCAGCTTCCAACGTTATCACTTCCTTACCATATGCATTTGTTTCCTAGGACTGCTGTTAACAAATTGCCACAAATGTATGGCTTAAAACCACAGAAATTTATTCTCTCACGGCTCCGAAGGCCAGAAGTCAGCCAAGGCCTCTGCCTCTGAAGGCTGCAGGCAAGATTCCTTCCTTGTTTCTTCCAGCTTCTGCTGGCTCTAGGTGTTCCCTGGCCTGCGACAGCATCACTCCAATCTTCTGTACCTCTGTGTCTTCTCTGCCAAGGATGCATGTCGTTGAATTTAGGACCCACCCTAATCCAGGATGATCTCATCTTGAGGTCCTCAGTTACGTCTTGAGGTCCTCAATTATTTGGAATAATGTAATTATTACCTTCTATAATTACATTATGTATATATATCATTATACATCTATAATGTAATCTATAATCACATTATTCCAAATAATGTCACTTTCTGAGATTTTAGGCAAACATATGTTTGGGGGGCCAAAGTTCAATCCACTAATCCATGTTAGTAACCATGCAGTGTTCCTTCTCATTTCTATGTTGACCATTTCAGCTCTATTTATTATTATTATTATTATTTTTGAGATGGAGTTCAATCTTGTTGCCCAGGCTGAAGTGCAATGGTGCAATCTTGGCTCACTACCAGCTCCGCCTCCCGGGTTCAAGCAATTCTCCTGCCTGAGCCTCCCGAGTAGCCGGTATGACAGGCATGCGCCACCACGCCCAGCTAATTTTGTATTTTTAGTAGAGACAGGGTTTCACTATTTTGGCCAGGCTGTTCTCAAACTCCTGATCTCAGGTGATCTGCCCTCCTCAGCCTCCCAAAGTGCTGGGATCACAGGCCTGAGCCACCATGCCCGGCCGGCTCTTTCTAACTTGGAAAAAAAACAAAAACAAAAACACAGATGGTTCTTGCAAAATACCTCAAGTGTACCTCATTTACCTCAAATATACCTCATGGTCCGAAAGTATTTAGTAAGCAACATACCATTATAGAAAAACACATAGCTTGTGGCTGCAACTTTAAAACCAGAATAACCAAGTGAAAAGTCAGTACAGATTCTTACTTTTACTTAAAAAATCAAAAGTACACATTGGGAATTAAACTGCTATGTTTTTTCTTCTTTCTAGAGCTGTGATGTACATATTTTCTGGTCAGTAATATTCTACCAATGGTACTAAACCAAAGCAGGTAGACGACCAGCAAAGGTATTTACTACTTCCTACGCAGGCTGAGATGATGAGTGGAACACCATCTCGGTGGAAAGATTTTGACAGGAAGAAGAACTTGCAGAGTCCCGACCTGTCCCAGAGAACAGAACAAACTGATGTATATGGAAAGGATTTTCGGCAAACATGCACAAACACAGTTAATGTGCTGGAAGAAGAGGATAGCTTTTAGTCTATTTGCAGCACATGGCCTACACTCACTGGTACCCCATACAACAGGAATGAACTCCGACGTAGAGAGCATTTTTGCCTTCACAGCACTAACAACTAAAAGGCACACAGATACTCTGATCTTTAAGCAGATGGTCATGGAATTCTCAACATCATATCACTAGGTTAGGCTGAGGGTTCATCTATAAAAGTATTTTTCCAAAAATAATGCTTTAAAGAGACTCCTAGAAACAGTGGGACTATATCAGGATCAACAGAAGACTTTTTGACCCAAAGATTCAAATATAGAACTAGGGATTGATTTTCACATGTAGTTTTTAGGTAAAGGACATCTCTTTCAGTTGGTTCCTACAGCCAAGACTAGCTTTGATCCTGGGAGATTCAGAAACCTCAAGACAGGCAGCTGGCTTGAGTAACACCCTAGATAACAGTCCCAGTCAAAAACCCCACTGAGGTTGAAGGACTGAAACTGACCTATGTGAAAAAGCTATGAGTGCATGAGAAGACTCATGCTGATTTTGACCTTCCTCTGGCCCTTTGCCCTCAACTGCTTGGTGGAGAGTAGCGAGGAGGAGCATGTGGCACCCTCATTGGAGGCGGAAGCGCTACTGCAGAAAGTGATCTCTTACTTATACTTCAAGACACAGCGTAAGTATGACCACCTGTATGGACGCTTCCCTGATGCCCAGGATCAAGAAAAGAATGTGGCCACCTTCCAAGGCTCCCAGTAGCTGCGCAATGACCTATGTCAAAACCTGAACCAGAGCAGCAGTAATGAGATCACCCTCTCTTTTTTTTTTTTTGAGACGGAATCTCACTGTGTCTCCCAGACTGGAGTGCAGTGGTGCGATCTCGGCTCACTGCAAGCTCCGCCTCCAGGGTTCACGTCATTCTCCTGCCTCAGCCTCCGAGTAGCTGGGACTACAGGCGCCCGCCACCATGCCCGGCTAATTTTTTGTATTTTTAGTAGAGATGGGGTTTCACCGTGTCAGCCAGGATGGTCTCGATCTCCTGACCTCGTGATCCACCCGCCTTGGCCTCCCAAAGTGCTGGGATTACAGGCGTTAGCCACCATGCCCGGCCAAGATCACCCTCTCTTTTAAGACCTGGCATTACAATGGCCTCATCCTGCACATGAGCAAGTCAGCTCTCTGATGGATGATGCAATCTCCTTGGTCATTAACCTGAGGTCTGGGGCCCTTGAAGCTGTTGAGGACCAGTGAATGGAGAATTCGATGACAATGTCTGGTGTGATGTGAGGGTGACACATCACGGCAGGTGATGGCTGAGGAGAGAGAATGCCCAGAAGGCTCATCTTAGGTGGTTGGGTAGGAAGTTTGTGAAGCAGGTGGTGGGTGAGATGGAGTGGGTAGAGATTCAGGTATGGATATGTCAGTGTCTAACTTTCTTCTAGTCTTTGCAATTTCACAAGGAAAATCACTAAAATGTGTGTCTCCTCATTTAAAAAAAAAAAAAAAAGGTTCATGCCAAAGCTGCTGGGACAAAGAGGATTCATGATAGCGGCTTATTCCACACTGTTGACACACCGAATGCCTGCTGGTGGAAAGGCCCCTGGTGGAATGCTGGGCATGGATTTGCCCCAGCGCAGTCTGATTCAAAAGCACCTGAGAGATGGGAGGAGTACCAGGGTTACTAAACACAAGAATGTGTTTCTGGAGAAACACATCAAGCCATTTGTTTTTGACCCTTAATACTTAACATGAATGGTGAGTTGCAGAACAGTCAGTCTTTCCAAGATGTATTGTTTTGTCCTCAATAGCTGCACACTCTCCAAGCCAATGGGCTGGTGACATCCAGGATGATCCTCTTCATTGCCTGGAGGGGGGACCTAGTGCCACAGCTTGTTCAGGGAAGCTGGCATAGAAGATGATTTGCTCAACAAAGTCACTACTAACTATCGCTTAGGTCTAGTCCCCAGCCTATGGCACCAAGTACTCCTGGTAGTACTTGTCCACAAAATTTCTCTATAATAACCAGAACATGTCATCCATGATAATGTCTACTAAATATCCAACCACAGCATCAAATTCTGTTTGATGAAGGACACCAGCCCCTTCATCTTCATGGTGCCTGATTTTGTGAAGGTCACTGTGCCAAATCCAGCAATCTGCTCCAGCAGCTGTCCTTCAGGATACTTTTCTGTCAAGTAAATACATTTAGTAAAAATAGGCATGTAGCCAGGCGCGGTGGCTCACGCCTGTAATCCTAGCACTTTGGGAGGCTGAGGCAGGTGAATCGTGAGGTCAGGAGTTCGAGACCAGCCTGGCCAACATGGTGAAACCCCATCTCTACTAAAA
>NW_012115622.1:343250-349046 GCF_000951035.1 Colobus angolensis palliatus | reverse complement strand
TAGCCAGGATGGTCTTGATCTCCTGACCTCGTGATCAGCCCGTCTCGGCCTCCCAAAGTGCTGGGATTACAGGCTTGAGCCACCGCGCCCAGCCTAGGCTACTTTTTGAAAGTGGACCTACACCATTGATAGAGATCTGTTTTTCTGCTCTTGCAACATACTGCCAGGACGTGGTCCAGAAAGACTGGGTACTTTGCAGTACTCATAGCAATATGTGAAGTGATTGGAAAAAATGAGACTATTCAACCAATTGTTTCAGTGTTAGATAGGAGAGAAATGCCCAGAAAGGGGAAGAGTTAACCATCTACGCAATACCAAAAGCAGGAGATGATGACCTATGGCTTCATCTTTCCTAATCTATCCCACATAGACCCACACAGACTTTTCAGTGCTTTTTTTTTTAAGACAGAGTTTCGCTCTTATTGTCCAGGCTGGAGTGCAATGGCATGGCATGATCTCAGCTCACCACAACCTTCACCTCCCAGGTTCAAGTGATTCTCCTGCCTCAGCCTCCCGAGTAGCTGGGATTAGAGGCATGTGCCACCATGCCTGGCTAATTTTTGTATTTTTAGTAGAGACGGGATTTCTCCATTTTGGTCAGGCTGATCTCGAACTCCCAACCTCAGGTGGTCAATCTGCCTTGGCCTTCCAAAGTGTTGGGATTACAGGCGTGAGCCATCGTACCCGGCCCTTTGGGTGCTCTTTTAGGAGCTGGTAGTGGAAGAAGGTGGTTACCCATCTGTGACAGAGCCTTGGGTGTCACAGGTTGGCTTTTCCTCCTGTTTGCAGGAGGCGAGTTTTCCTGAGTTCCTAGCCTCAGTGTTCTCTGCACGGTCTATCACTGACTCCCGCTCCCGGTGCTCACTGCCTCTTGTTCTCACTGCTGAGTTCTTTGCATCTGCCTGATGTTGGCTTAAAGGTCCACCCCTCCCAAGGGAATTTGTCCCACGATTCACCTCCGCTTTGGTGATCTCTTGATTACGACTGTAATCAAGCCATGTAAACCTTAAAGGAGAGCCACTTTGTTTGTGATCCTGTGGCCAAAATGGTTCACTCTCAACTTCCCTTAATCCCCTGCAGCATCTGAGATACACGGGTGAATGTACGGAAGGTGCTTGGGGCTAACCCAAAGTTAAATACATATGACAAGTACCTGAATCTAGATAATCTAATGGTAAGATATCATTTGGTCTCTAGACTTCATGGGCTCACCCCAGCAATGGGGTGCCTGGAAATGAACAGATCTTTCTTGTGTCTCATCCTCTGGGCTCCCAGGCTCCCCCAACATGGTGACCTCCATCTGTAACACCCACTATCCCAGAGCAGCGTCCTGGATATTGGAACTCTCAAGTCTAACCTAAGAGAACAAGAACAAGCCTCTCTATGTAAGGTTTGCCCTTCCAGATCCAGTTGAGCTCTGCTCTGGAGCCAGACTCTCTGAAGGCATAGCGCAGCTTTAGGTCTTACCAATTATGTGATCAGCAATGAGAGTTAATGTTTCTATGTCTCTGATGCTTCATTTTAAAATGGGGATAATAAAAATTTAACTTCAGAGGTTTGTTGTGAGGAGTAAAAGCCATTACAGTGTTTGGCATATAGAAAGTGCTCAGTGTTGGGGAATATTGGACAGATAATGAATATCACCAACAGTCTTTTCCTGGGTGATTATCTTACGTCCTGCTCTAATGAATGTGGCTCAACTATTCAGGCCATAACTGTAATTATTATATTTGGTTATATGGCCCCATAGCATTAAAATTCATACAAGAAGAACTTCACTCACACATAGTAACTGGAATGCAGTAGATGTGGGTAATTTCTTTAAAAAGCCTAAATCATATGGGTGGTTGCTTTCTCATAAACAGCCTAGGCTTCACTTTAGTTTCTCATCTGCAAAAAGGGGACTGTACTAGGGTTCTCCAGATAAATGGAACCAATAGGTGATATCTAGAGAGTTATAGGGAATTGGCCCATGCAATTATAGGGGCTGGGAAACCCAGGACCTGTGGTGGGCATGCTGGAGATCTGGTGGTGTGGTTCCAGTCTGTCTGAAGCCTGAGACCTGGGAGAGCTGAAGACGCGGTTCCAGTCTGTCTGAAGCCTGAGACCTGGGAGAGCTGAAGACGCGGTTCCAGTCTGTCTGAAGCCTGAGACCCAGGAGAGCTGGTGGTGTGGTTCCAGTCTGTCTGAAGCCTGAGACCCAGGAGAGCTGAAGACACGGTTCCAGTCTGTCTGAAGCCTGAGACCCAGGAGAGCTGAAGATGTGGTTCCAGACTGAGTCCGAAGCCTGAGACCCAGGAGAGCTGAAGACATGGTTCCAGTCTGAGTCTGAAGCCTGAGACCCACAAGAGCTGATGGTGTGGTTCCAGTCTGTCTGAAGCCTGAGACCCAGGAGAGCTGATGGTGTGGTTCCAGTCTATCTGAAGCCTGAGACCCAGGAGAGCTGAAGACGAGGTTTCAGTCTGAGTCAAGGCCTGAGAACCAGGAGAGCTGCTGGTGAAAGTTCTAGTGCAAGGGAAGAAGACCAATGTCCTAGCTCAACAGTCAGGCAGGCAGAAGTTCCCAGTTTCTTAGCCTCTTTGTTCTATTTTGTTCTTCAGTTGGTTGGCTAAGGCCCCTCCACATTAAGGAGGGCCATCTGCTTTTCATAGTCTGCTGATTCATATGTTTATCTCCCAGAAACACCCTCATAAACACACCCAGAATAATGTTCGACCAATGAATGTTGGGTACTTTGTGGCCGAGTCAAGTTGACGCATAAAATTAAACATCACAGGGACTTAAAAACATGTCCTTTCCCCTTTCCAAACTTCTACCCAGGGAGGAAAGCAAAGAGCAGGGTGGGATGGGGGATCCAGGATGCCACAAATCAAATAATTTTAAGAAAGAACAAAAACCAAAAAGAAGTAGATTTTTTTTTGAGACAGTTTCACTCTTGTTGTCCAGGCTGGAGTGCAATGGTGCTATCTTGGCTCGCTGCAACCTCCACCTCCTGGGTTCAAGCGATTCTCCTGCCTCAGCCTCTCAGGTAGCTGGGATTACAGGTATACACCAGCATGCCAGGCTAATTTTGTATTTTTAGTCGAGATGGGGTTTCACCATGTTAGTCAGGCTGGTCTCGAACTCCCAACCTCAGGTGATCCGCCTGCCTTGGCCTCCCAAAGTGTTGGGATTATAGGTGTGAGCCACTGCGCCCAGCCAATTGTATTTTCTCTAAAGACTCCATGACCACTGTCTTAGTCTGCTTACGGCTGTCATCACCAAATACCACAGACTGGGTGGCTTAAACAGCAGAAATTAATTTTCTCACAATTCTGGAGGCTGGAAGTCCAATGTCAAGATGTTGGCAGAGTGGGTTTCTCCTGATGCCTCTCTCCTTGACGTGTAGATGGCTGCCTTCTTGCTGTGTCCTCACGTGGCCTTTTCTCCATGTCTGCACCCTCCTCGTGTCTCTTCAACACCAGTCTTTCTGGATTAGGGTCATATCCTTAGGACCCCATTTAATCATAATCACCCCCTTACAGGCCCTATCTCTGACTATAGTCACATTGGGGATTAGGCTTTAATACATTAATTTTGGGGGAACACAGTTCAGTCCGTAACAGCCAACCTTTTTTATCTCCCTGGAACCCATAGATGCTATATTTAGCATTTATGGTGTAGTCATGGCTCCCTCCAGCCCAAATTTTCATAAAGGGGAAAGATGAGGTGTTCAAGAGCCCTGTCATAATGAAAGGCAATTCAGGGCCACCGTCATTACTAGTATCATCATCATCACCATCATCATCATCTTTATCCCAGCACCTTAAGAACCCATTCATGATTTATGTGGTGGATCACAAAGAGAACTCAAAAAGTGAATTTATACAGCTGTGTTTATAGAGCTCGCCTGACGCACTCGCTAATTTTGGTGGGAGGGCACTAAGATGAAAACCACACCTATTCCTGTAAGGTAAAAACCACACCCCTTCCTGTAAGGTGCTGCTGCTTTCTAGTGTTTAGACACACACACACAGACACACACACACACACACACACCTGTAATCCAAACTAGAAAGTGATAAATACTATGGGGCCAGGCGCGGTGGCTCATGCCTGTAATCCCAGCACTTTGGGAGGCTGAGATGGGCGTATCACAAGGTCAGGAGATCGACACCATCCTGGGTAACACGGTGAAACCCCGTCTCTACTAAAAACACAAAAAGTTAGTCGGGCTTGGTGGCCGGCGCCTATAGTCCCAGGTACTCAGGAGGCTGAGGCAGGAGAATGGCATGAACCCGGGAGGGGTAGGTTGCAGTGAGCCGAGATTGTGCCACTGCACTCCAGCCTGGGCAATAAGAGCGAAACTCTGTCTCAAAAAAACAAAAAAAAAAAAAAAAAAAAGAATGAAATACTATGGAAGAAGTAATAGAATATGCTATGGGAGAGTTTGGAAGAGAAATACATATAGAGTTATAATAATAACCGAAATCCTTTATTGAGCATTTATCACGTGCTTGGCACAATTAGCTTAATCCTGAGTCTTAATTGTCAGGATCTTACATTATAAGATAGACAAAAATTCAATGCATGCTTTACTAAGTACCATTTGTATCAGTAGGTAAATCACTGTGTTTGGTACTCTCTCAAATGCAAAGATGATTAAGACACAGGTACTATCCTTTATGAATAGTGGCCAATAGAACAGAACAGATTGCTGCATACATAAGGAGAAATCTGCTCCCATTCTCTATTGGCCACAAACAGGCATGTCTTAGGAGTGGAAGAGTAGAAAGATCTCTAACTGTGCTTGGAAACTTGGGGAGTTACCTCGTCTGGCTAAAGTGGTATTGTCTTAAGGAAAACCTATGAATTTGCCTGTGGCGGCTTGGTGCTTGGTGGTCAGTTGTCTGAGGAAAGTGGAAGAGAGAGGCTGGGGTACACCTTTCAACATGAATGGAACTGACCACTGGAGGGAAAGGACAAGGAAAACAGACCATTCCGCCCATCGCCCACCTGGGGGGAAGTGAGGGGAGATGGGCAGGGTGACAACGTGGCCAACATCTAAAGTGTGAAGAGGGGCTCTTACCAAGTGCCCACCCCTTCCCAAGCAGAGGGCAATCAACATCAGCATCTGTGGCCGGTCTTCCTACTGGGCAGAGGCAGGGAAATCCTGGTATGAGTTCTGGAGTACATACATGTGACTTGGGCACGTTTGGGGCTTAAAGGTAGGAAGGGATTAAGGGGGGATATTTGAAAATCCCGGTGGGGGTGGGAGGTACCCGGAGAGAGGGTAAAAACAGAAACAGTCTTGAGCACCTGCCTGTACCGGGAGCTGTGTGTATGCCATCTCATTTCCGTCTTCACCAGCCAGGCTGGCCTTGGCGGCAGGAGGCACAGGCTTTGGGAGCAGAGGCCCTGCAGCTTGCCAAGCACGCACGGCCCTAGGGCGCCCGGCTGAGACGGCACCTGGGCACCCGCGGCCGCTGCAGCCTGCTCGGGTCAGCTACACCCCAGTCAGGAGCCTTTCCAGCGGGTCGGAGGAGAACGGAAGTTTGGGGTGACCCGCGCGATTGGCCTGGCTGCATTTTACATTTCCTTCTCCAGCAGTTGGGGTCACGAAGGCTGCTCTCGCAGGCTGTGTTGGAACGTGGACACGTGCGCTTTGGTAATAGGGCAGCCTCCCCCGCGGGCGCAGTCCCCTCTGCGAGCGCCCCCGGCTGCGGAGGCGGGACCGAGGACCCGGAGATTTGAGCCACGGGTGGGCGGGGAGGGGCCTTTGTGACCTGCCCGCCCCTCCCCGGCACTGTGATGCCG
>NW_012115622.1:341126-342965 GCF_000951035.1 Colobus angolensis palliatus | reverse complement strand
GAGGTGCACGGACCCGTCCACCTGGAGCTGCAGAGCTCAAGGCCTTCTGGGGGTGGGAGTTCAGGGTCGAGGAGTCGGCATCCTTGGGCGGGAACACCTGGTGCCCTTCATCGTACGGGGGAAAAAGAGACCAGGGGTCGGTTGTTCCTTGAAGGGACCTAATGCGAGCTTTGCGCGCAGACGAGGTGGAGGGAGACCCTGGGGAACCCGACGGAGAAGCAGGCGAGATTCTTGGGTCCCCGGGTGGGCAGCCTGTGGACAGAGTGGAGAGAAGGGCGAGTCCGGGGATTCTGGATGGGTGGTCTGGGCCGGGGCGGCTGTGGGACCAGATGCAGTCACGTCTCCAAACCCAGCCTAATTGACAGGGCCTGGAATGTGACAGGGGACTTAGGGCGCCGCGATCCCCCCACGCTTGGAGGTCGTTCTTGCACCCCCTCGCCAGCGGCTTGGGTTTGCTGCACGCACAGCCCCAGCGCGGCGAGGTTCTCCGGGCGCACTCAGCTCCCAGGTCTTTCCAGCGGTCAGAGTCGAAGGACTCTGGGACTTAGAAGTCTCTGCTTCCAAAGGCCAGAGGACCTTGGACCTGTTTCCTACCCTGGCTTAGGGGGCTCGCGGCTGCTGCCTTCCCTGCCCCCGCCCCTTCTCCATTTGCAGACGCGGATCTTACCGAGGGACGGCTCCAAACACGCAGTTCCTCTCTCTAGGGTCTCCCTCTCCGCCCCCAGTGCCCCTGGTGGCTAACATTTGCCCCCAATCCACTTTCCCAAAGCCCGGAATCCCAGGAATCCCTCCCGGACCCCTGATCTTTCAGCAGTAGGGAGATGGGCTGGAAAGGTTGGGGGCAGAGGGAGGGCAGAATCAGCCTTTGTCATGGCCAAGGTCAGGTTCCCTGGGTAGGCGTGCTCCAGGTGTCAGTGACCCAGAATGCAGGCGAGAACCCCCTCTGCCCCGCCCTGTTACGTTTGGACAGTGCCCAGGGCCTCCTGGCTCCCCGGAGCTCTACTCTTCCAGCTTCAGTTTCGTCAGCACCCTCCCTCCTCCTCGCCCGCTCCCCGACACTCCTGGGAGCTGAAAGAATTTGGGAATATTAGGGAGGGTGGCTACAGGAAACTGCTTCTGCCTGAAGCCCCTGGTATGGGGCCACAGAAGGCGCCCAGAGCTGCGAGTTCAGAATTTTCACTCTTGGCTCTGCAGCTGTGTGACTTCAAGAAAGTCACTTAACCTCTCTGGATGTGTTTGTTTTACCTGCAAAATGAAGAGGGTTATAATTCACATTTCCAAGGCTCCACATGAATTTTATTATTTGTAAACTTTTTATGGTAGGGAATTTCAAACGTATGCAAACGGAAAGCAAATGGTATAATGAGCCATTATACACATCATTTAACTTCAGTAATTACCAACTTCTGACCTGTCTCACTTCATTTATTCCCTCCCTCCGTAATTTTGAAGCAAATGCTAGGCTGCATACTCTAGAATTGATATTTAATATTTATAATATCTAGCAGGTAGCTAGTGCTTTAGGATTTTCCAAGTGCTTCCCTTGAATGCTTTAATTTGGATCTGAATGCCATTGTAGTACAGAGTGGAGCCCAGAGGATATTTACAGGAGCATGGAGGATCTTAACCCAGCCCTGTGCACAAGCTTCAATGTGTGATCCACAGGCGAGTTTCTGACAATGCCTGGTAAATCAACAATTCAAACAGCAAAACCTTATTTTGAATGTGCTTAAGAATTTGGGTGTTTTTACAAAAAACTAGCCGGGCGAGGTGGCAGGCGCCTGTAGTCCCAGCTACTCGGGAGGCTGAGGCAGGAGAATGGCGTAAACCCGGGAGGCA
>NW_012115622.1:326113-341070 GCF_000951035.1 Colobus angolensis palliatus | reverse complement strand
CCGTCTCAAAAAAAAAAAAAAAAAAAAAAAAAAAGAATTTGGGTGTTTAGCTGAAAACCTATGGTTAAATATTTTGAAATGGGAATACTTTCATTTATTTTGAAACACTCTATTTTGTGTAGTAGGTTCTATCTAGAACATTTAACTTGTGTGCGTTGCAGTGTCTTGATGGCAAATATTTTTTGTTGAACATTTTATACTCACAGAAACTTTTAAAATATCATTTGGCTCATTTGTAAAAGGCTAAAATGACACATCTATAAACCTAGACCCCTAGAATCCCACCCTTACAAAAATGACTTTATTAATCCAAGGATTAAGTTTCAGGTTGCTGTCCTGTCCCCTCCACTTCCCTCCCTGGAGGCGGTTTGGGGGAGGTGACCTTGGTGTTAAGGAGAATTGGATTTGGCATTTCTGTAGGTTCTGGGTAAGAAAAGTGTAATTAATCCTTATGTATATTTTTAAATGCATTTCTCTAGCTACTAGGCAGATGAGCATTTTTCCTCTGTGAACTTCCCCCCCAACCCCTTCTCCCCAGCTACCCACTACACGGTACCACGAATACCCTTTAGCATTTCTGTCCTGGAGCCTAAAGTTACACAGCTGGTAAGAAGCTGAGTAGGGGCTGGAGTTTACATCCGCTGGGCACCAGAGCCTCTGTCTTGAGCCACTGGCCCATGCTGGGACCAGCAGGCTACTCCCACCGCAGACCATTCCCGTCCGCTCCCAGTGTCCTTCTAGCACGCACCTCTCTGGGAACTCAGACTATAACACCTTTTTTGGGAAGTGGTAGGAGAATCCTGGCCAGGTGCCCTAAGCCAAGCCCATGCCAATGATACCAGGGCACAAAGTTTCTGTGGTTTATGGGGAGGTGGGAACATCTGCAACACACCTTCCTTAAGTGCATTCCTTTAGAACTTGGGAGCACGAAGGAGAAGTTAGAGGGTTCTGGGGACCAAAGGGACATCCTTCTGCCCATCACCCCATGTAGGCAGGCATGGCTGAGCTCTGTGGAGTTGATAGGTGTATTCTGACCTCAGAGCACGGTGTGGGCTCCCAGGCGCTGCAGGTTATGACTGCCTCCTCCTCGCCTCCCATCACGAAGGGCAGGTTTCCCCAGAGTCACTGGGCGCATGCCTCCGAGTGAGGGGCCTTGGCTCACAGGGCAGCAGCTGGGGCAGAGCTGCTGGGTTGGTAAGTCCAGTGGGAGCCCCCAACCTCGGGCCACACCCATGCAGAGCTTGGGGTGGGGGTTAATGCCATTGTTGAGTGCTTTCTGATGAGGCTCCTGAGTGACCTTCAAAGGGAGATTAAAAGTTAAAAATAATTTTGGAGGGGGAAGTAGCTGGTGGATACAGGGCTGGTGATGATGGGGGTGGGTGGGAGGATGTGGCACTCTCCGGGGGAGGAAGCAGACCAAATGCTCCTTTTCCCTCCGGCCACAATGAAAGGACAGCACTATCTGTGGCCTTTGTGGTTGGCATTTCCCCTGCAGTGTCTTCCTGTTAGGAGTTCTCTCAGATAATAAGCTGCAGAAGAGAGCAGGAGATGGAGCAGGCACTGTGTGCTTCGGATTGAAACTCCTAAGTGTCTCCTGCATCTGCCCCAGTGCCAGCCAGAGCCCAAGGGCCTTTGACATCCTCCAGCCTCTTATGCTGGGAGTCTCCTTAGCAGATGGCCCCATGGCCAGAGCTGGCCTCCTGTGAGCCCTGTTGCTGCCCTAACTGCAGTGTCTATCATCTGAGCACCTCTCGCAAGCCACCTTCACTCACTAAAGTGAATTTAGGCCGACTCTGTGTTTGCTGTGTCTGGCTTGCTATCTATTCTTTGTTATGAGTGATTTCAGTTATGCTCTAGGATGGAAGAGTTCTGAGCAGAGAGAATTCAGCAGCCCTTCAGGGGCCACATCTGTCCTTACTTTAATTACCCCTCTGTGACACTGTGGGCCGGCTTTTCACTTGCCATCCCTGACCTAGGTCCTAAAATATATGTGATCTATTTTCCCAGCCTGACAAGTAGAGATAATTTGGTGTAATCACGTGCTTCCTGAGAGCAACTGGGGCATGAGCGCACAGGTGGTCAGGGAGTGGGGGCGGTCCCCGGCTTTCACAGGGCACACACTGTGGCCTAGGTCGGCCCTCTCCCAGATGATATGCCACTTTTACTGTCTTGTTTTTTTGTTTTTTTGTTTTTTTTTGAGGCGGAGTCTTGCTCTGTCACCCGGGCTGGAGTGCGGTGGCCGGATCTCAGCTCACGGCAAGCTCCGCCTCCCGGGTTTACGCCATTCTCCTGCCTCAGCCTCCGGAGTAGCTGGGACTACAGGCGCCCGCCACCTCGCCCGGCTAGTTTTTTGTATTTTTAGTAGAGACAGGGTTTCACTGTGTTAGCCAGGATGGTCTCGATCTCCTGACCTCGTGATCCGCCCGTCTCGGCCTCCCAAAGTGCTGGGATTACAGGCTTGAGCCACCGCGCCCGGCCCTTACTGTCTTGTGATACTGGGAAATAGTATCACAAGACAGCCTTTTTAAGTCTTCAAAGTCTCCCTCTGCCAAGGATGGTGATTAGCTTATCTTAGTCCTCTGAGAACAAAGCAAAAGGAAATGACTATTATTAAAATAGAATAGAAGATTGATGTAAAAAAGGGCTTCTTGCAGCAAAATTATAAACGGGCTGCAAATTTCTAGAATTTCTTTTATTGATGCTCTGCAAAACATAAGCACTGGGCGCATGCTTCCCAGCGAGGGGCCTTGGCTCACTGGGCAGTGGTTCCCCAGGCGGAGTGGTCACAGGTGGCCCAGATGTCTCACTGGCCCTGCCCTTCCTCAGCCTGCGCTCCGGATAGACTGGGCAGTGTGCAGGAACCACCCTCTGTTTTCCTGCCTCTTGCTCACACTGCTTCTGCATCCACCTGGACTGTCCCAGATCATCTTGGCTGGCTGTCTTCTTCAGGGTCTCTGTGAATATTTCTCCTTTAGGAAACCAAGCTAGAAGATGTCTCCTTCTCCTTGGAACTCCCTCTGCGCTTGACCCGTATGCTTCTTAGGCACTGGCCACTGTCCTTGTTGCATGGACTGCAGCCCCTCAGGGAAGGTTTTCATTCCAGTCCTCCCTGTGTTAACTGGGCACCTGCTACATTCAAGCACTGGACTTGGTACTGGGGAGTCCACGAGTGAAAAAGATTCCTTGCCCGCACACAGCTTACGTTCTCTACTAGAAAGGTGGGACAATGAACAGGCAGCTATAATACAGTGTGATGATTACAATGAGAGGAATGAAGGGGATGGGGGAGCACATGGCAGGGCCCTACGCTGTCTTGGGGTTTTGCAGACTTCCTTTAGGAAGTGACATTTAACCGGAGACCTGAAGGATGAATGAGAGCCCAGTACCTCACGATGCTGTCTCAAATGCAACCACACAAAAAGATTTGCTGTAGAAATGAGTAGCTGCCTTTTGTCGCTATCCCAGCATGAGGTCTGTGTGAGAAGTGGCATGCTTTTCATGAGGAAGGGACCTCCTTAGTCTCTCCACCTCCCTCCTCTTCACCCCCTAGAAGAAGCTGGGTGGGAGAGGCTTCTGCAGCAAACAGGGGACCTCCTCCCCTCACAGGGCCCAAGGAGGACAGAACTTGTCTGAGCTCTACAAGCCCAGACTGAAAATAGAACTGAGAGAGAGAAGCAGTGTGAGTGACAGGCATGTGCTCTGATTGGCTAGACAGGGGAATCTGAAATATGAGTTTGGAGCGAGCGCATGACTTAAATATCCTCTGCTGGGTCAGCTTGCCCCTTGCCCCCAACCCCAGCTGCACACACAGGCACCGAGAAGCAGACGCCTGGTTCTGTCAGACAAGGATGACCCATTTTCAAAGAGGCCGCCCCATGAGCCATTCTCCATTTCCCTCTGCATGAGAGACATTTCCTGTTTGGAGTTCTGCTATCCGAACTTGGTCTTGCATTGACGTAGATGTGGGCATACCTCAGGGCCCTGGGAGTTCAGAGCTGCAAGTGAGGCAGGAGGCTGTGTGATCTAAAGGAAAGAAGTCAGGCCTGGGTCAGAAACCCTGCATTCTGATCTGGGCTCTTTTGCTGCTGCAGAGCTGTGACATGTTGAATTTGTCCCTTTTCGTCTCTGAGCTCAACTGTTTCATCTGTAAAATAATGGAGAGGGAATCATATTAGGTGGTCCATGAGGCTGGCCCAGCTCTGGTATCCTAAATGTTCAGAGCCGATACAACATCCCTGGTTATGATAGATGAATGCCTTTTCTTGGACGTGAGGATGCCTCCCACGGGCGTCAGCACTGGGTCCACTCTGTGGAACTTCCAGGCCAAAGGCTGGGTAGGATGATGAGACAGCATGGCTGCAGGAGTCGAGCTCAGTGCCTGAGCTGGGAGCTCGATGCAGGAGCTGTGGGCTGCTCCTCGTCCCTGTTAGGAGCAGGTGCAAGAGGCCTGCAGAGTGCTAGGGCTGGGCATGGACCTCATGGTGCCATGAAGCCTCATGCAACTTTGAATTTCACTTGTGATTTCTTCCTGGAACTTCAAAGCCTTGACACAGTAGGCACGTAGTCAATATTATTTGAGTAAGTGACTGCGTGCAATGACCCAGGGTAAGGGGGTTCTGGAGAGGGCAGTCCCTGCTCCTATTTTTTCTCTGTCTCCTTTGTTATGATGATTTTTGCTTTTTACTATGAAAAATTTCAAACTTTCAGAAAAGTAGAGTAATGTGCCACCCATATACCTATTATCTGGATTTAAGAAGAATGATTTTTCCATCTGTTATCTGCTGTGTTTGGGAAGGATTTTAAAGTATAGGCATCAGGACATTTTACCCCTAAATGCTTCGGATGCAACTCTAAACAATAAGGATGTTTTCATACTTCACCACGATTGTATGAATACGCTGAACAAAGCAAATCAATTTATTTGTCCACCAAATATTTTGATTTGTTCAAACGAGAATTCAGTCAGAGTCTCCATGACGCGTGTGGTGGTGCTTTAGTTCCTTTGATATGGAACAGCCCCTCCTAGCTCTTCACTTCTCATGAGCTGAAAAGGCTGGGCCGGGCACGGTGGCTCACGCCTGTAATCCCAGCACTCTGGGAGGCCGAGGCGGGCGGATCACGAGGTCAGGGAATCGAGACCATCCTGGCTAACACGGTGAAACCCCATCTCTACTAAAAATACAAAAAATTAGCTGGGCATGGTGGCAGGTGCCCGTAGTCCCAGCTACTTGGGAGGCTGAGGCAGGAGAATGCCGTGAACCTGGCAGGCGGAGCTTGCAATGAGCCAAGATCATGCCACTGCACTCCAGCCTGGGCGACAGAGCAAGACTCCGTCTCAAAAAACAAAACAAAACAAAACGAAAAGCCTGGACCAGCTGCCCTGTAGGATGTTCCACCTTCTGGATTGATTTTGTTTTCTCTGATGTCACTGAACTTAACCCTCTGATCCCTATGTTGCCTGTGAAGTGGAAGGTGAATCTACCGGGCTCAGTGCTGAAGGCTGAGTGTTTTTGAGAAGAAGTCCTCACAGGTGGCGCGTGTCACACTGAGTCCCATCAGGAGGTCCTCAGTGTCGGGGTCCCCACAATTAGCGATGCTGAGGTTGATCGCAATCTTAGGCTGGAGACCCTGGGACTTACTTTCCCCCTTGTGACTGTAACGGTGATTCTTTGGCTCTAGGCGAAGATTCAGTTCCCGAAGATTCAGTTCAGTCTTTCACCTAATGATGTTGGCATTCTTGTCCAAATCAATCACGTAATTAGAAGATGGAATAGGGCAATATTGCATAATCTATTATTCGGTCCACATTGCTTAGCAGACATTCTTCAGTTAAAGAAAAAGAGCCTTCTCTATCCTGGCTAACACAGTGAAACCTCATCTCTACTAAAAATACAAAAAATTAGCCGGGCGTGGTGGCGGGTGCCTGTAGTCCCAGCTACTCGGGAGGCCGAGGCAGGAGAATGATGTGAACCCGGTAGTCGGAGCTTGCAGTGAGCCAAGATTGATTGCATCACTGCACTCCAGCCCGGGAGACAGAGCGAGATTCCGTCTCCAAAGGAAAAAAAAAGAAAAAGAAAAGAAAAAGAGCCTTCCCTAACTAACGGGGCTGTCTGGATAGGGACAAATGAGTTTTTCTCTGGGGATTTTCTTTGAGGACTTGCAGATTTTCATCTGTGCATCCTGCTTCACTCAAATGCTGCCATCACTCCTTGTGAGGCTCAGGTTGTCTGTCTCAGGCAACAGGAGCCTCTTCAGGTGCTCGGGCAGCGCCTGGGTTAGCCTCCGTGCCTCCAGGCGCTATGCAACATTCCAGGCTCATCTAGCACACTCCCCACCCCGGACCTGGACACGTCCCCTCTCTCCAAGGAGCCTGGTTCCTGTTAGCAGGGACCTTCCTTCTCTCTTGATTGCTGTAGCTACTTTGCGCTTTTGGGAGCACCTATGAATCTGTCAGTCATTTCTGAGTCTATTTTATGCCTCCCATTATTCTTATGAGCGAGTTCAATAGGGAAAATAGCTCTTTCTAAGGGGTGTGTGTGTGTGTATGTGTGTGTGCATGACGGGAGCAGGGGAGAGAGAAAGAGACAGACATTTTGTAAAGACTGGCATATGTATTAGTGTGAGATTAAAGAGAGCATTAAAAGAGGCTAAAAACGTTGTTCTCATGCTAGTGGTTTTCAGTTCCCCAGATCCTTGACTCTTCCTCCCATGATCCTTTGATTTTCCTAAAATATCCCTGCATCCTCCCTGGAAAGCCCCAGAATGTTCCAGAAGTGAGAGCAGGCTGGGGGCTGGGCAGCACCGTAGGCAGGACTAGAGGGTGGTCGGGATGTGGTGGTGGTGAGGGGGCGACAGACCCAGAAGGCTGAGGGTTAGGACCACAGAGGATACTGTCACTTAGAAGGATAATATATAGGACCAGGCCCCCCTCGGGCCTCTCCAGTGTCCCCTCAGCTTCCACACCTCCCTGGGAAGCCACAGCCACATGCTGAATGTGACGCCGTGGTCTGGGTGGATAACTCGCTGGTTGTTGGTGGCTTCTGGATGCAGACGCTGCTTTCCTTAGGCCTAAATTGAACCCTCAGATGGAGGCAGAGAATAGACCCCACAATAAAAGAGAGAGGAGCAAGGGACCCGAGAGCTCTTTCTATGTGTGCTGCTTCCCGGTGGAGAAAAATGCTACCACGTAGTACCGTAATGAAAATGATAATGGCAAGACAGCATCGACAACTCTGGCTAACTTATACTTTTCAGATGAGGAGAGGTTCAGTAACTCAGCCCAGGCCATGTAGCACAGAAAGTAAACTGACAAGGCCAGATGTGAACCTGGGGTGTGGGCAGCTCTGTGGGTAAAGCCTCTCCCTAGCCACCAGGCTTACGGAGATCCAGCGGGTTGTGTCCCCGGTCGGACGTCCCCCCCGTGTCGGGCTGCCCCGTGCCTATCCCCGTGCTCATCCTCCCTCAAGGCAAGGACCAGGTGTCGCTCAGCTCCAGCGCAGAGACAGGATTAGGGTGGGGACACGGTTGTAAAATTGAACTAGGGGGCAATGGTCCTGACCCTCTGACCCCTCAAGATGCTACTCAAGGCAGCTGCCCTGCTCTCCATGCCCAGAAATTCTTCCACGTCCCCAGGAGCTCCACACTTCGACGTGGACTCTACTGGCTTCCGTGCCCAGCCGTGCCCTCTGGAGGCTCTGCCCCTGGCTTGGGTTACCTGGAGCTGGAAAATGCCAGGGCAGGTCATAGATAAAAATAGAAACTCACAGACCTGGCACATGCTTCCTGTTGGGCTCAGGCAGCTGCCCCAGGCACAGTGCCACCTTGTGTGGGCCACTGCTTCCCCAGGGCAAGGTGTGGGTGGGACGATGAGTCTATCATCCCTACGTGTGCATGCATTCACACACACACACACACTCTCCCCACCCCCCTTTTTCTTTAATAATTTCAACTTTTATTTTAGACTCAGAGAGTACATGTGCAGATTTGTTACATTGGTATATATCGTGATGCCAAGGTTTGGGGTACAGTTAATTCCATCATCCAGGTAGTGAGCATAGTACCCAACAGTTAGTTTTCCAATCCTTGCCCCCTCCTTCCCTCCCCGCTCTAGTAGTCCCCAATGTCTACTGTTGCCGTTTTTCTGTCCATGAGTACCCCATGTTTAGCTCCCACTTATAAGAACATGTGGTATTTGTTTTTCTATTCCTGCATTAATTTGCATAGGATAATAACCTCCAGGAGCATCCATGTTGCTGCAAAGGATATGATTTCATTCTTTTTTGGGGGCTGCGTAGTATTCCATGGTGTATACGTACCACATTTTCTGCATCCAGCCCACCGTTGCTGGGCACCTGGTTGGTTCTGTGTCTTTGCTGTTGTGAAGAGTGCTGTGATGAACGTGTGAGTGCACGTGTCTTTTTGGTAGGACGATTTTCTTTTGGATGTATACCCAGTAACAGGATTGCTGAGTGAAATGGTAGTTGTAAGTTCCTTGAGAAATCTCCAAACTGTTTTCCACGGTGGCTGAACCAATTTACATTCCCGTCAGCGCACTCACCATCTTAAGCTGTTAGTACGAATACCAATCAGGCAACTGTGGCTTCACATCAGAGCAAGGCAGAGCTAAGGACACTCCGGGGTCAGCTTTACTTGACACTTGGCCTGGCATAGGTAAGGGGCAGGCTATGGGGCCGCAAAGATTTTCCAATTGTTCGGCATGCAGGAGGGGCCTAATTTATACCCTCCCAATCCTTTCTTGGGATAACAAATAATCCTTTATGTCTACACTGGTAACCATGATACTACTGACAGCCATGGCGTATACTTCCAAAGCGTGTTCCTTTCGTGAGTGCTTATTCGCTCTGTGATATCCTGAGACTGTGTGTGTGCGTGTGTGTACACATGTGTGAGCAATGCTCAGAAAGTCAGGGTCAGGATTGCCTGTGAATGCTGCCTTGCGTGGGAGTAGGTTGAAGGAGAGTTTCTGCCATGATCACCAGTTCTTCCTTGGGCCTTCTTCACCAGTGCAGGAGTCTTGTGGTTTGGAATTAGCCCCTTGCTTCATCTTTGCGACCACCTTCTTTTTTTCTTTCCTGGTGTGAAAGATTAACCCTGGGAGGCAACCTTTAGAGCAAAGCACAAAACAGCTGTGTCTTCTTTGGATCTAAGTCCTGGTCCAGCTGCTATAGAGCTGGGGCACCTGCAGCCTCAACGCCAGCTGGCAATGCGGGCCTGGGGCCTGGCTGGCCTGCAACGTGAATGTTATGGGGGTGTAGGGCAAAGGCATGCTGGGGGCCTGGACTCTCTGACCTCGATGCTTCCCTCTCCCCACAGCGGGAATGCATATCAGTCCACGTGGGCCAAGCAGGAGTTCAGATTGGCAATGCCTGCTGGGAGCTCTTCTGCCTGGAGCATGGCATCCAGGCAGATGGCACTTTTGATGCTCAAGCCAGCAAGATCAATGATGATGACTCCTTCACCACCTTTTTCAGCGAGACTGGCAATGGGAAGCATGTGCCCCGGGCCGTCATGATAGATCTGGAGCCTACCGTAGTGGGTGAGTGGGGGCGGAGATCCTCTCCACAGAGAACATCGTGAAACCGCAGAGGCATTGGCCCACAGTAGCTAAGGAAGGAGCATCTCTAGCTGGAAGGTGGGGATGGTGCAACCGGAGCCTCCCACCCCACGTGACATCTGTCAGTTCCTTGGGGTCCCCACAGTCTCGGAGAATCTCATAACAGTGATCAAGACTCTATGCCGAACAAAATGCCTCCCACTCAAACCCCCCAGACCTGCGGCGCCATGCCAAAATGGTCACATCGCTACTAAATACTAAGGATAAGAAAACCCAAATAATTGTAGAAATTATAAGACACCCCTAAGTGACCGGTTTCCCTAAGTATAGGTTTCTGAGTCTGCCCTCAGGGGTGGGTATAACCTCAGAGCATCTTACACACAAAGGGGCCTATCACGGCAGGCACATTCCTTCACAGCCAGGGGCTGCTGGAGTTCTGGAATGAGGTTCCTTCAGGTTCAGGAAACATAGAGGAATTCTGCCTCGTGTCTGGGCAGATCTCCCCCTCCCACACTATCCCCCAATAGTGCCACTTCCCCCGTTTCTGACCCCTGGGTCAACTCTCAGTTGAACATCAGGATTTCCCCAGCTTCAAGCCTCGCTCATCAAGCAACACATGGACAGTTTCCCAAAGAGGACTGGGCGTGAACTATAGTGCCTGAACACCAATGTCTAGGGGCAACAGAGGGCAGATGCTCCACCCCCTGGATGGTCTGCACCAATGCACAAAGTGCAGGTTACCTCCCAGGCCACTGCACAGATGACTTTTCTGCACGCAGTAGAGGAACCCCAAAGAGAAGAGGCAACATAGTTGGGGCCTGATGTGTCTTGATCCGCTTGTGTGGACACTTGGAAGTGAGCAGAGACCCCTTAAAGGCCTCTCTAGGGCTCTTGCTCCTCTAGGACCTGGAACATAGCTTTGCTTCACATTATTCTAAAATATGTCTAATGCCTGTCATGTATTATTGCCGCCACGAGGTGGAGTTGAGGGGTGGGACAACTCTTGGGAGGGTCTAGGTTCTGGGCGGATCATCCTGAATCTTTCTCCATGTCCTTAGAACATGTTAATGCAAATGGACTTAAGTTAAACTGTTGGTACACCTTGCAGCATGAAAGGAAAAACGAAAGGGAAACCTTGAGGGTCAAGGTGGAAGGGAGGAGAGGCAGCTGGCATTGGTGTTCGATGTGCTTTGTTTTTTGTTTTTTGGTATTTTGGTTTTTCTTTTTTTTTTTTTGAGACGGAATCCTGCTCTGTCGCCCAGGCTGGAGTGCAGTGGCATGATCTCGGCTCACTGCAAGCTCCACCTCCCAGGTTCACGCCATTCTCCTGCCTCCGCCTCCTGAATAGCTGGGACTACAGGCACCCGCCACCACGCCCGGCTAATTTTTTGTATTTTTAGTGGAGACGAGGTTTCACTATGTTAGCCAAGATGTTTTTGATCTCCTGACCTCGTGATCTGCCTGCTTTGGCCTCCCAAAATGCTGGGATTACAAGCGTGAACCATAGCGCCCGGCTGGCCCAAGTTTTGTTGTTGTGGGTTTTTTTTTTTTTGGAGATGGAGTCTTGCTCTGTCTTGTTGCCCAGGCTGGAATGCAGTGCAAGATCTCAGATCACCTCAGCCTCTGCCTCCCAGGTTCAAGCGATTCTCCTGCCTCAGCCTCCCGAGTAGCTGGGACTATAGGCGCACGCCGCCACACCCAGCTAATTTTTTGTATTTTAGTAGAGATGGGGTTTCACCATCTTGCCCAGGCTGGTCTTGAACTCCTAAGCTCAGGCAATCCACCCACCTTGGCCTCCCAAAGTGTTAGGATTGCAGGCGTGAGCCACTGCACCAGCGGTGTTGGATGAGCTTTGTAAAGCTCAGGCTTTTTAGGGTTCCAGCCAGCAGGGCAGCCTGCTTCTCACCACCCACATGAGCCACAGGCCTTGGCTCTGTTAGTCCCTGAGCTCCCCGGGAATTCTCTTAGCCTTTTGTGGATTCATTATGAGGTGGTCTGGCTTAAAACCTCCATGGAGTTTTATAGGTAGGGGAGACCAGAAGGGGGTCCTGCGGTAGTGTGATAGGGAGGGAGGCTTCTCCCCTGGGCAGTAGGACCTAACGGTCTTCCTCTCTTGGAAGATGAGGTTCGGGCAGGAACCTACCGCCAGCTCTTCCATCCAGAGCAGCTCATCACAGGAAAGGAGGATGCAGCCAACAATTATGCCCGGGGCCACTACACGGTGGGCAAAGAGAGCATTGACCTGGTGCTGGACCGCATACGGAAGCTGGTAAGAGTCAGGAGGGCAGGGGATGGGTGGGCCAGGCTGGAGTGGACACGATGGGCCCCATGCCTCTTTGATCAGGCTGGGGAGAGGCATGTGACCCTCGGCTATACGATGGAGCTCCTAAGGTTTGGGAATTTCTGCTTAAATTCTGTAAGAAGCACGCAAAGGGATGATGCCCCTTCTTCTGTGTTGGCATCACAGACTGTGTTCCAGGCTGAGGCCCTACTCATTGATACTCTCTGGTAGTATCTGGGGAAGGTTCTGGGTGTAAGGCAGGATGAGGTCTCTGCTGGTTGGAAACACAGGTTAACAAAGCATTTAACTTGGAAGAGGAGAGAAAAAGATTGCTGATCTATTTGGGCACTTACAAATGCCATTACAAATGTCAAGTACATTCCTTCATTTAATCCTTAATAATTATACTTAGGAGGTCTCCTTCCTGTACTTTACAGATGAAGAAAGTGAGGGCCAGGGTGGTTCAATATCTTAGCCTGGGTCACACAGCTAAAAAGTGGCAGAGTTGGGGTTTGAACTCAGTTGGTTGGACTATAAAGCTCTGAGTTGTAGGTTGTGTCACTTTCTTTCTTTAAGCTTCCATTTGCTAATCTGTAAGTGGAAAAGCTTGGACCTGATCACATGTTCTTTACCTGGGAGCTAAGGGTGCCAAATTTTTGCATATGTTCACTTTTTCTGTTGAGAGGAGGGCTTGTCAGGGTCATTGGCCTCAAAGCTGTCTGTGGTTCAAATCACACCCAGTGGGAAAATCCTGTGATTCTGTGAATTATCTGATAAGAGGTGACATCCGTGCCTACAACGCATCAGGTCCTTGCTCAGCATGTTATGCTATTTCATTTAATTGTCACAATAACCTTATGAGGATTTTCTATTGTCCCCATTTTCACTAAGAAGGAAGAGAAGTGGCCGGGCACAGTGGCGCATGCCTGTAATCCCAGCACTTTGGAAGGCTGAAGGGGGCGGATCACGAGGTCAAGAAATGGAGACCATCGTGGCCAACATGGTGAAACCCCATCTCTACTAAAAATACAAAAAATTAGCTGGGCATGGTGGCAGGCGCCTGTAGTCCCAGCTACTCAGGAGACTGAGGCAGGAGAATTGCTTGAACCCAGAAGGTGGAGGTTGCAGTGAACCAAGATTGCACCACTGCACTCCAGCCTGGCGACAGAGCGAGACACTGTCTCGAAAAAGAAAAAAAAAAAGAAGGAACAGAAGTTTGGAGAGGTTCAGTAACTTGCTCAAGTTCTTACAACCAAGAAACGGCAAAGTTGATATTAGACTTCAGGCTTTCCGGCTCCATGTACCTTTCTGAAATTGGTGCCCTGAGTCACCTTCCAAGGTTGGGTTGAAGTGTGTAGGTAGCAGTTTCCAAAAAATCAAATGACAAGAGCAGGGAAAGTGGGCAAGGAGTTGGGGCCCCCAAAGGGCAAAGTCACCATCCACTGTGGTTCTGAAACTCTCATTCCCTGTTCAACCAAGCTAGTGGGCTGAAACCTTCATGTACCTAGAGGCATGTGCCCCTGCAGCTTGCCATCCTATTAAAACAAAAATAGAGACAGAGTCTTGCTCTGTCATCCAGGACCAGAGTACAGTGGTGTGATCATAGATTTCTGCAGCCGTGAGCTCCTGGGCTCAAGTGATCCCCCTACCTCAGCATCCCAAGTAACTGGGACTACAGGTGTGCACCACCACGCCCAGTTCATATTTACAATTTTTTGTAGATGTGAGAACTTACTATGTTGCCCGGGCTGGTTGGGAACTCCTGGCCTCAATGGATCCTCCTGCCTCAGCTTCCCAAATTGCTGAGATGACAGGCATTGAGTCACTGTGCCTGGCCCCATTCCATATTTTAGCCACTCCTCCAAAGATCAATACAACTCCTTTTGTTTCCTTACTTCTTCATAGCTGTTTTGATTTCATCCACAAAACAATGTAGAGAAGTGCGGTGGGGCAGACAGAGTGGGTGGTCTGGCTTTTTTCACAGTGGGGTGTTCTCAGAAACTTGTCTTCATGATTTCTTCTCATGTCCTGCTCTCCCCAGACAGACGCTTGCTCTGGCCTGCAGGGCTTCCTGATTTTCCACAGTTTTGGTGGAGGCACTGGCTCCGGCTTCACTTCTCTGCTGATGGAACGCCTCTCCCTGGATTATGGCAAGAAATCCAAGCTGGAGTTTGCCATCTACCCAGCCCCCCAGGTCTCTACTGCAGTGGTGGAGCCCTACAACTCCATCCTGACCACCCACACCACACTGGAACATTCAGATTGTGCTTTCATGGTGGACAACGAAGCCATCTATGACATCTGCCGCAGGAACCTTGACATTGAGCGCCCTACCTATACCAACCTCAACCGCCTCATCAGTCAGATTGTGTCCTCAATCACTGCTTCTCTCCGCTTTGACGGGGCCCTCAATGTGGACCTCACTGAGTTCCAGACCAACCTGGTACCCTATCCCCGCATCCACTTCCCGCTGGTCACCTACGCACCCATCATCTCCGCTGAGAAAGCCTATCACGAACAGCTCTCTGTGGCCGAGATCACCAGCTCCTGCTTTGAGCCCAACAGCCAGATGGTGAAGTGCGACCCGAGACATGGCAAGTACATGGCCTGCTGCATGCTCTACCGGGGCGACGTGGTGCCCAAGGATGTGAATGTCGCTATTGCTGCCATCAAGACCAAGAGGACCATCCAGTTTGTAGACTGGTGTCCCACAGGCTTCAAGGTGAGAGCTGATGACTTAGGAAGCAGGGAGAGGACCAGAGAAGCAGAGGGAGATTACCAAAGATATGCAATTCCATGGGTGCTTCAGGCTTTATGTGATGATAAGGGGAGGGGGACTTCAACCAAATGTAACGTAAGTGGAATTCAGCTTTGGTTGAGACACAAATGCTGTTAAAGTTTTGTCTGTTTCGGCCATTTTAGAAAAGTTTGGTGCTATTTTAAATTGGTTAATTGGTTAATCACCTTTGGTTTTGTTTACTGAGCAACAAGTAATGATTTAGTATTGGCCAGAATCTACTGACCTGAAGTGCCATGCTTTTGGTGTTCATGATTTAGTTCAGTTTGCCTAACGTTAGTTTTTTGTTTTTGTTTTTTTTTTTT
>NW_012115622.1:322237-325023 GCF_000951035.1 Colobus angolensis palliatus | reverse complement strand
GGACTACAGGCACCCGCCACCACGCCCGGCTAATTTTTGTATTTTTAGTAGAGACAGGGTTTCACCATGTTAGCCAGGATGGTCTTGATCTCCTGACCCTGTGATCCACCCATCTCGGCCTCCCAAAGTGCTGGGATTACAGGCGTGAGCCACCGCACCCGGCCTCCAACCTAACGTTAGTTTTCATGGATATTTTACGCTTCCTTGTACAGCATGATTTTGTGGCCATTTTAATTTTAGAGTTAACCAAATTATTCCAGTTGCCAGAGGAGTATGATGCCTCCCTCTCACAAAAAGATGTGTTCTCCCAATTTATTCTGAAAACTTAAATATCTATCCTGCACATCTTAATCAATTTGGAGTAATAAGATGCTTTTATAGTTATTCTATGATTGCTATTTTCCATGGCCATTAACCAGGAATAAGCAAAAACCAGCAAGCCGCGTGACTGGTGGTTGACCAAGTGCCTGCAGTCTGGAAAATGCCAGGCTCAGAGAGTCAGTGGGGAGATACGAAATAGCGAGGGTAGGCCCTGGGGCCCCAGGACCAGGAATGCCGAATGGTGGAAGTCAACCCTCTGAGCTGGACCGGCAGGCATGCAGCCTGGCTGTGCATGTGAACAGCTCAGCCACCCCGCCCATGGTCCTTTGTCAGATTCTGCCATCATAACAGCTACCACATTCCCTTTAACTAGTGTCCTCATTTTATTTTTTTAAATTTTTTTCCCCTGAGATGGAATCTTGCTCTGTTGCCTGGGCTGGAGTGCAGTGGTGCGATCTCAGCTCACTACAACCTTCGCCTCCTGGGTTCAAGTGATTCTCCTGCCTTTGCCTCCCAAGTAGCTGGGATTACTGGTGTGCACCACTACGCCTGGCTAATTTTTGTATTTTCAGTAGAGATGGGGTTTCACCATGTTGGCCAGGCTGGTCTCAAACTCCTGACCTCAGGTGATCCGCCCACCTCGGCCTCCCAAAGCACTGGGATTACAGGCATGAGCCACCAAGCCTGGCCCCTAGTCATGCTTTCAATCATTCAGAGGTTTTACGGGTACCTATTATGTGTCAGGATTTGTTTCCGTTGCTGGAGGTGAAGAGATGAGCATGCCTTAGTTCTTTCTGGCAGGAGTTACAAGTGTGAGGCACCAGCTGCATGCTGGCCTCATGGCTGCCCTGTGTGAGTCTGAGGCTTTGACCTGGCTGTTCTGCTGAGTGAAGAGTGTGGCATTCCTTTTCACTGCTCTCCTCCTAGCTACATATATAATTTTGCCTCAACACTATGCTTATGTTTTTTGTGGCAGTTCTAATTATCCTGGCAAACTTAGTCTTCCAAAACATGAAGTTCTTTTTCCTTTTTCAAATGGAAACAAACAACAAGCTAGTAGGAGAATGAATGGGAAAAAAAGAGAATGAATGAGAGAGACATGGCGGGTGATGGGGAAATTAACAAAAAGGAAATGCCCCCTCATTCTCTCCTTCAAGCAGAAGCTCTGGGGTTATGTCCTGAAGGATCATTATGGTAGCATTAGCATAAGCTAAGAAAAGTACATTCCCTGGAGTGAATGCTGCTAAACTGCATCTTGCATTCTCTCCAACAGTGCTTGTCCCCACTTGACTCAGGTCAAGAGATGTTAGCACTTAGAGGAGGGCAAGCTGGCCCAGGCTCAAGGTTTATGGCAGTCGGTTCAGAGCTAGCAACATATGTGATGTGGCCAAGTTCATATTCATTGCCTTTCCCTTCCCCACTTTGCCCCTCTCCAAGATGCCACCTGTGCCTGAGAGGAATGACGGCTGCTGTGGGCGCAGTGGCTGGCTGGCTACCCATGTTGCTGCACAGCTGGCTGCCATTCCCACCCCAGCCCCTCAGGAGGATGTGCATTTAAAGCTATGGATTTAAGAGACTGACAATTAAAATGTGGTGGTCTCAGTGGGAGAGGTGGCCAAGGACATCACTGTGGTTCTCAGTCCCCATAAGTAATGTCACGGTTTGCCACGTTAAACTTGTCCCAGTTTCCCATGGTTCCTGGGGTTGGCTTTGGTTTGGGACATGTGTTGGGAAGAAGAGAGATTTCCAGGATAGCTGCACCACCGTAAGACGGGCCTGGGCTGAGCCTGGGAGACCTGCTATGCTGCCACAACTTGGCAAGACCTTCAACAACCTTCTTGGAGTCCCTGCTTTTCTTCCAAGAAGTCCCAATTTCCAAAAACATAGAGCCTGGTTAACACCAACACCAGTCCAGGGCCTTTCGGCTCTCTTTATTTACTGCTCTGGAATATCCCTGTGACCTCTTCCAACAGTTTTCACTCTTGGCAGGGAAACTTCCTTAAATTTACTTGCAACACAACTAAGAGGAACTTCAGATGACCACTTGGGAGAGAGTACACTTTTGAATAGCTTCGAATCTAGAATGCATTTCCCTCTTACACATACACATGTACCAGACACCTCCCCACCTGCTCCTAATGTCGCTCATGACTCTCATTGGCTACTTGCTGAGCCCCCTATACCAGCCCTGTCCTCCTCCTCTAGCTTTTGATTGCCCAGCCCTTCCCCACCTACTTTTTGTTTGTTTGTTTGTTTTTTAAGAGACAGGGTTGGCCAGGCGCAGTGGCTCATGCCTGTAATCCCAGCACTTTGGGAGGCCGAGATGGGTGGATCACGAGGTCAGGAGATCGAGACCATCCTGGATAACATGGTGAAACTCCATCTCTACTAAAAATACAAAAAATTAGCCAGGCGAGGTGGCGGGCGCCTGTAGTCCCAGCTACTCAGGAGGCTGAGGCAGGAGA
>NW_012115622.1:318054-322027 GCF_000951035.1 Colobus angolensis palliatus | reverse complement strand
CTGCTACTGGAGTGCAGTGGTACCACTGTAACCCACTGCAGCCTTGACCTCATGGGCTCAAGTGTTCCTCCCACCTCAGCCTCCCTGAGTAGCTGGGACTAGTAGGCGTGGCCACCATGCCTGGCTAATTTTTTTTTTTTGGTAGAGATGGGTTTGTGCTCTGTTGCCCTGCCTGCTTTCACTTTCTCTTCAGCTCCTCCCTCACCACCTGCTGGCTTCCCCAGTCCCATCCCGCCTGTTGCATCCCACAGACCCACTCCCACGCCCATGACCATGACTTGTGGCCATGCCAGGTGACCAAGATGCCCCATCCTGAGTTATCCTCTGGCTGACTTGGATCTTCTTCTGTGGCTCCTCCTCTTTCTCTGTCCCTCAGGTGGGCATCAACTACCAGCCCCCGACCGTGGTGCCCGGGGGAGACCTGGCCAAGGTGCAGCGGGCCGTCTGCATGCTCAGCAACACCACGGCCATTGCGGAGGCCTGGGCCCGCCTCGACCACAAGTTTGACCTCATGTACGCCAAGCGGGCCTTTGTGCATTGGTATGTCGGAGAGGGAATGGAAGAAGGAGAATTTTCTGAGGCCAGGGAAGACTTAGCTGCCCTGGAGAAGGATTATGAAGAAGTGGGGACTGATTCATTTGAAGAAGAAAATGAAGGGGAGGAATTTTAAATATACACCTTTCCCTTGGCTGTGTCTCTTTATTTACGCTGCTCCACTCAAAGCACATGTTCAAGAGTAACAGAACACTCTCCCCACCGAAGCCTGATTCCTGCCTTACCCAGGAGGAGAGTGCCTGGCCCCAGTACCCAGGGTGGCACGACTGGACCATAAGTGGACACTAAACTCCATCAGGCTCTCCCTGGGTAGGAGCAGCTTTGTGTCACCAAAGAAAGTGAGGGCTACTCTCTCCGGGGGTGAGGCTGCAGCCCAGTTTCACATGCGAGGAGGCCTAATCAGGAGTTTCAATTCCAGATGGTGGTGGGTCCAGCCCTAAAACATGGCCTGCTGGCTGGGGAGTGGGAACATTCAGAGAAAGGGGAGATCTGGGCCTGGGAAGATTCCGGGGCGGGGATGAGCGGAAGTTCACACGAGTGGGTCTGTAGCCCGCTCCGGGCATCGTCTAGACTTAGCATGCATTCACTCCCCCATCACATATTCCCGTACACACCCTGTCCTAGGCAGTAAGAGCTGGAGAGTTGGTGATAAGCGAGACAGACACATTTCCTGCCCTCACACATCAGTAAGTGAATGAGATCATGTCAGCTGGTGTCAAGTGACAGAAAGTAAAAAGCAGTGGTGAGAGAGTGTCTGGGCGTGCTCCTGTGGACTGCGTGGTCAGAGACAGCCTCATGGAGGCCTGGGCCATGTGAGAGGATGCTGGGTGCAGGGAGAAGCAAGTGCAAAAACAGACTGGGAATAAGCTTGGAGCGTCTGCAGAGCCGAAGGAGATTGTTCCCCGGAGGATGGTGAGAGGGGAAGAGTCAGGGAGACAAGACTCGGGAGCCAGGCAGGGCCAGAGTGCATCCAGCATTATAGGCCGTGGAGAGGAGTTTAGAATTTTTTCTAAGTGAAACAGGCATTTGGAAGGTTTCAAGCAGGATATCTATACCTTATTTCTATATTCATACTGACCTTATCTCCACTCTTCCCAACAGTCTCAAAATGGATATTCTGCTCATTGAGTAGATGAACAGACTGGGATGTTTTAGGTGTTGGAGACAGTAGGAGGTACAGCTCAGATGCAGGGCCTGCCTTTCCTCCTGTCCACCCTACACTACGCCATTACCTTTTTTTTTTTTTTTTTTTTTGAGATGGAGTCTCGCTCTGTCACCCAGGCTAGAATGCAGTGGCGCAATCTCGGCTGTCTGCAAGCTCCGCCTCCTGGATTCACACCACTCTCCTGCCTCGGCCTCCTGAGTAGCTGGGACTACAGGTGCCCGCCACCACACCCAGCTAATTTTTATATTTTTAGTAGAGGTGGGGTTTCATCATGTTAGCCAGGATGGTCTGGATCTCCTGACCTCGTGATCGGCCTGCCTCAGCTCCCAAAGTGCTGGGATTACAGGCGTGAGCCACCACGCCCGGCCTACCCTACACCATTTCTAACCCTGTGTGTTCGTGCCAGGTTCCAGCTGCTGCCTGATAAAATGCTGGATGGAGAGAGGCACAGTCTGTATCATTTGCGTAGGAGGGGATGGCTACCTGCTCCTCTTCCCTCAAGTGGGCAGCTCTGGCGGAATTTAAGGAGAAACCAAAAGGCTATGAACCAACTAGGAAGATACCCAGGGCTGGGCCCATAGGAGGTCCCTGGGCATTAAATGCACACGTCTTTTTGTGTGGACGTTTCTGTCCTGTATTCCTTGGAAGCTCTAAGAGAAACAGAGTAAAATGTCCCAAGGAAAGGAAGATTAGACATGAGGTGATGCCAGTCACTTCTAGAGGCCCAGATCTGTCATCCACTGTGACCGCTCTTGCCAGAGGTCGTGCCTGCACCAGGTTCCATGGGAATTGGCCTGGACACACTTAGCCGTGGTAGAGAATCAGGGTCAGGAGCTGTCAGTCCCCCTTCAGGAGGATGCATCCTTCTCTCTTGATAAAGATGAGACCAACTCAGATAAGCTTGAAAGGACTTCCTGCGTATGTGAGTATGCCCTGTTAGGGTGAGTATAACACACCTGCTAGGCAGGGCTTAGGGCGGGGACAAAGCGTGTGTGATACGTTCCTCTCCTGTAGATTAATGCAAATTAGGTTAAAATAAACATGAATGGCAAAGTCACAAAAGTGCTAAGAGGCATGAATACAGGGAGATGGGTCAGCAGGGAAGTTTGGGATGATACACAAGGGCCTTGGATGTATCCCTGCTCCTCCCGGCTGCTTCTCCTCTCCCACTTCTCCTCCTTTGCTTGAGTCCTTGTCTAACCATGGGGACTGCCAGAACCGTCAGCTTCAATGGTCCTGCTCATGAAGCAGGAGACTGAGTTTTAGAACTGGGGGCAAGGGATCCTAGAAAGAGGGTGAGAAGGAAAGCGGGTGGCTCTCTACGATTCCCCAAGATAGGTAGCTTTGTAAGTCTTTCCGCAGCGTGGGATTGCCTAGAGACTTAAAACTGTAAAGCAAATTTGGTGAACACTAGGGAAAGGATGGGCATCAGAAAAAGAGAACTGCACAATGGCCTTTGACCGGGAGCTTGGTTCGTCCACTGGGCTGAACAACTAGATGACCCGGTACTGGAATCCCAGTGCAGCTCTCTTGGGAAGCCCTAAGTCATATTTACTTACCATGAAAAATTAATTTCATTGTTAAATATTTTACCCCAGGCACAGAAGAATCCATAGGTAACATAATGTCTAGTGAGTCCTCTTTCACCCCCCACCCTGATTTCTCAAATGCATTTCTTGGCTCTCTCTCATTTGAGAGTGTGGGTATCCACATGCACCCCCTGCTCTAGTCCCAAATTCTCAGCAAGAGCAACACACCTCCAGTCTTCTGACAGAAATCAGCTTGGGTTCCAGAAATGAACCTACTGAGGAAGAAGACAGTATGTTTATTTTCTGTAAACTTACAGACTCTATCAGCAATTTGATCTGTCTTCATTACTCTGAGTTTTTAAGGATCACTGGGCCGGGGCTAGGTGCGGTGGCTCACGCCTGTAATCCCAGCACTTTGGGAGGCCAAGGCCAATGGATCCCTTTAGCTCAAGAGTTTGAGATCAGCCTGGGCAACAAGGTGAAACCTTGTCTCTATTTAAAGAAAAATAAAATAAAATAAAATAAAAAAGCAGACCCCAGTGGCACTGCCTTTTCTATTAAATGCAAATATGCTAAAGGGATTGAAAACTTCCCTTTGTGTGAGTCCAAACTATCCACAGTGTTTTTTATTTTTTGAGATGGAGTCTTGTTCTGTCACCCAGGCTGGAGTGCAGTGGTGTGATCTCAGCTCACTGCAACCTCTGCCTCCCAGGTTCAAGTGAGT
>NW_012115622.1:315282-316369 GCF_000951035.1 Colobus angolensis palliatus | reverse complement strand
CCTCGCCCGGCTAGTTTTTTGTGTGTGTTTTTTTTAGTAGAGACGGGGTTTCACCGTGTTAGCCAGGTTGGTCTCGATCTCCTGACCTTGTGATCCGCCCGTCTTGGCCTCCCAAAGTGCTGGGATTACAGGCTTGAGCCACCGCGCCTGGCCAAAAACCTCTATTAACAATAGCAATGAAGTAGTTAGGTACTTAGCAATAACAATCTAGGAAATGTTAGAAGCCTTTATGAGAAAAATTTTAAACTCAAAGACACAAAAATAGATGAGCAAATTTAATGACATTTCTTATATCTCTCAACGAAATAAACATTATTTTCCCTCAATTTATAAATGTAATGCAACCTAATACAAATGCCCACAACCTTTTCTTAAAACCCTTCATTGCGAAATAATGATAGATCCACAGGAAGCTGCAAAAACAGTAGAGAGAGGTTGAGAGTACCCTTAACCTAGTTTTCTCTAATGACTACATTTTTACAGAATATCAAAATCAGGAAAGTAACATTGACACAAAGTGTGTGTGTACCTCTATGAAGTTTTATGAAGTACAGAGAGGTTGAGAGTACCCTTAACCCAGTTTTAATGTTCGTATGGAATATCTTTTTTTCAGTTTTATTATCAACCTTTTTATATCAATATATTCAAAATTTCTTAGGAAATACTTTTTTTTTGTCAAGGCCTCACTCTCTTGCCCAGCCAGGAGTGCAGCGGCACAATCAGATCACTGAAGCCTTGAACTCCTGGTCTCAAGCAATCCTCCCGCCTCAAGCAATCCTCCTGCCTCATTCTCCTAAGTAGCTGGGGGCTACAGGTGTATGCCACCACACCAGGCTAAATTTGAAAAAAAAATTGGCCAGGCGCCGTGGCTCACCCCTGTAATCCCAGCACTTTGGGAGGCCAAGGCCGGCGCGTCATGAGGTCAGGAGACCATCCTGGCTAATACGGTGAAACTCGGTCTCTACTTAAAAATACAAAAATTGGCTGGGGGTGGTGGCAGGGGCCTGTAGTCCCAGCTACTTGGGAGGCTGAGGCAGGAGAATGGAGTGAACCCGGGAGGCGGAGCTTGCAGTGAGCCGAGATGGCG
>NW_012115622.1:312281-314047 GCF_000951035.1 Colobus angolensis palliatus | reverse complement strand
TTATTTTATTTCTATTTGATTGTTTTCAAAATTTTTATGGATGTGGCAAATTTGTTTGCCTCCGTATCATTAAATTGTAAAAACTAGATTTACAAAAAGATATATATATTAAAAACAACCAGTGTGGTGGTTATTTTAGACTGTGGAATTATAAGTAATTTCCCCCTTTACATGTTTTATATTTTTCATTTTCTCTACAGTGAATATGTATTGTTTTATATTAAGGAAATGTTTATGTTAAGAATACTCAGTAGGCTACAGTTTCAAGATGAATTTTGTGACCTGAAAGCTGGGTTGTTAACAATATTGTAAGGCCTTTGGCTTCCATTTGCTGTGAGTTGTGGTACCAGTGGAAGGTTGTGCACAGAGAAGTGACATTATCTGGCCTATGTTTATAAAAACCTGCTTATTTATTTATTTAGAGATGGAGCCTCACTCTGTCACCCAGGCTGGAGTGCAGTGGAGCAATCTCAGCTCACTGCAACCTTCACCTCCTGGGTTCAAATATTTCTCCTGCCTCAGCCTCCCGAGTAGCTGGGATTACAGCCACCTGCCACCATGCCCCGCTAATTTTTGTATTTTTAGTAGAGATGGGGTTTCACCATGTTGGCCAACCTGGTCTCGAACTCCAGACCTCAAGTGATCTACACACCTTAGCCTCCCAAAGTGCTGAGATTACAGGCATGAGCCACTGAGCCCGGCCCTATGCAGTTTTGTTATATGCATAGATTGCATAGTGGTCAAGTCAGGGCTTTTAGGGTATCCATTACCCAAATAATGTGCATTGTACCCAATTAGTAATTACCTATCATATGACTCCCTCATGCTCCTTGACCCTTCCAAGTCTTCATTGTCTGTTACCCCACTCTGTCTTCATGTGCACACATTTTTTAGCACCCACTTATGAGTGACAGCAGGTGATATTTGACTTTGTGTGCCTGGCTTGTTTCAGTCACCAATCTATCTTTTTATTAGTGTATTTAGACTGTAATTTAATGTAATTACCTGTATGTTAAGGCTTAGGTCTTCCATAGAATTTTTTTGCTATCTTTGTTTCTTCTGTTCTTTGTTTCTGTTTTCTATTTCCTACTTTCCTTTGGGTTACTAGCACCTTCCTAGAATTCCATTTTGATATGTCTATAGTGATTTAGTGTGTATCTCTTTGTGTAAATTCTTTAATAGCTGCTCTACATATTACATTATATTGATATTTCAGTCTACTAGTGTTGACATTTTACCAGTTTGACTGAAGTATAGAAACCTTACAATTCCTTTAAGGCGTCTCTCTCACAGTTATCTTAAAAATTCTTCTACATACTTCAATAACCATGTCAGACAATGTTAAAATTTTTGCTTCAACCATCAAAGATACTCTCGAAAACTCAGCAGAAGAAATGTCTAGTGTATTTATCTACATTTTTACTCTTTCTGTTGTTCTGTGTTCCTCCCTGATGTTCTAAGACTTATCATTTCCTCTCTATTTCAAGAATTTCCTTTAGCCATTTTTTTAATGGTAGGTCTGCTGGTGACAAATTCTTAGTAGTTTTTCATCTGAGATTGCTATGATATCCCTTCCATTTTTGAAGGCTGTTTTCACTGGATAATACAATTCTCGATTGACAGTGCTTCTCTTTCAGCACTTGGAAAGTAGTGTGTCACTTCCTTCTGGTCTCTGTGATTTCGGAGGAGAAATATACTGTCACTTAAAAATTGCTTTTCCCAGCTGGGCACAGTGGCTCATGCCTGTAATCCCAGCACTTTGGGAG